>NW_027551638.1:112500-120940 GCF_051989575.1 Stigmatopora nigra | reverse complement strand
TAAAAATTAAAAATTAAAAATTAAAAATTAAAAATTAAAAATTAAAAATTAAAAATTAAAAATTAAAAATTAAAAATTAAAAATTAAAAATTAAAAATTAAAAATTAAAAATTACAAATTACAAATTACAAATTAAAAATTAAAAATTAAAAATTAAAAATTAAAAATTAAAAATTAAAAATTAAAAATTAAAAATTAAAAATTAAAAATTAAAAATTAAAAATTAAAAATTAAAAATTAAAAATTAAAAATTAAAAATTAAAAATTAATAATTAATAATTAATAATTAATAATTAATAATTAATAATTAATAATTAATAATTAATAATTAATAATTAATAATTAATAATTAATAATTAATAATTAAAAATTAAAAATTAAAAATTAAAAATTAAAAATTAAAAATTAAAAATTAAAAATTAAAAATTAAAAATTAAAAATTAAAAATTAAAAATTAAAAATTAAAAATTAAAAATTAAAAATTAAAAATCAAACATTAAAAATTAACAATTAACAATTAAAAATTAAAAATTAAAAATTAAAAATTAAAAATTAAAAATTAAAAATTAAAAATTAAAAATTAAAAATTAAAAATTAAAAATTAAAAATTAAAAATTACAAATTACAAATTACAAATTACAAATTACAAATTACAAATTACAAATTACAAATTACAAATTACAAATTACAAATTACAAATTACAAATTACAAATTACAAATTACAAATTAAAAATTACAAATTAAAAATTAAAAATTAAAAATAAAAAATTTAAAATTTAAAATTTAAAATTTAAAATTTAAAATTTAAAATTTAAAATTAAAAATTTAAAATTAAAAATTTAAAATTTAAAATTTTAAAATTTTAAAATTTTAAAATTAAAAATTAAAATTTAAAATTTAAACATTAAACATTAAACATTAAACATTAAACATTAAACATTAAACATTAAACATTAAACATTAAACATTAAACATTAAACATTAAACATTAAACATTAAACATTAAACATTAAACATTAAACATTAAACATTAAACATTAAACATTAAACATTAAACATTAAACATTAAACATTAAACATTAAACATTAAACATTAAACATTAAACATTAAACATTAAACATTAAACATTAAACATTAAACATTAAACATTAAACATTAAACATTAAACATTAAACATTAAACATTAAACATTAAACATTAAACATTAAACATTAAACATTAAACATTAAACATTAAACATTAAACATTAAACATTAAACATTAAACATTAAACATTAAACATTAAACATTAAACATTAAACATTAAACATTAAACATTAAACATTAAACATTAAACATTAAACATTAAACATTAAACATTAAACATTAAACATTAAACATTAAACATTAAACATTAAACATTAAACATTAAACATTAAACATGAAACATGAAACATGAAACATGAAACATGAAACATGAAACATGAAACATGAAACATGAAACATGAAACATGAAACATGAAACATGAAACATGAAACATGAAACATGAAACATGAAACATGAAACATGAAACATGAAACATGAAACATGAAACATGAAACATGAAACATGAAACATGAAACATGAAACATGAAACATGAAACATGAAACATGAAACATGAAACATGAAACATGAAACATGAAACATGAAAAATGAAAAATGAAAAATGAAAAATGAAAAATGAAAAATGAAAAATGAAAAATGAAAAATGAAAAATGAAAAATGAAAAATGAAAAATGAAAAATGAAAAATGAAAAATGAAAAATGAAAAATGAAAAATGAAAAATGAAAAATGAAAAATGAAAAATGAAAAATGAAAAATGAAAAATGAAAAATGAAAAATGAAAAATGAAAAATGACAAATTAAAAATTACAAATTACAAATTACAAATTACAAATTACAAATTAAAAATTACAAATTACAAATTACAAATTACAAATTAAAAATTAAAAATTAAAAATTAAAAATTAAAAATTAAAAATTAAAAATTAAAAATTAAAAATTAAAAATGAAAAATGAAAAATGAAAAATGAAAAATGAAAAATGAAAAATGAAAAATGAAAAATGAAAAATGAAAAATGAAAAATGAAAAATGAAAAATGAAAAATGAAAAATGAAAAATGAAAAATGAAAAATGAAAAATGAAAAATGAAAAATGAAAAATGAAAAATGAAAAATGAAAAATGAAAAATGAAAAATGAAAAATGAAAAATGAAAAATGAAAAATGAAAAATGAAAAATGAAAAATGAAAAATGAAAAATGAAAAATGAAAAATGAAAAATGAAAAATGAAAAATGAAAAATGAAAAATGAAAAATGAAAAATGAAAAATGAAAAATGAAAAATGAAAAATGAAAAATGAAAAATGAAAAATGAAAAATGAAAAATGAAAAATGAAAAATGAAAAATGAAAAATGAAAAATGAAAAATGAAAAATGAAAAATGAAAAATGAAAAATGAAAAATGAAAAATGAAAAATGAAAAATGAAAAATGAAAAATGAAAAATGAAAAATGAAAAATGAAAAATGAAAAATGAAAAATGAAAAATGAAAAATGAAAAATGAAAAATGAAAAATGAAAAATGAAAAATGAAAAATGAAAAATGAAAAATGAAAAATGAAAAATGAAAAATGAAAAATGAAAAATGAAATGAAAATCAGACAAAGGCATTGTCGTCATCATTGACTTGACAAAAAGCCTAGTAGTCGTCATACCCTCAGCAGCGTATGACGAAATTGTATAGTGCTTCTCCACAAGTTCGTCTTCCCAGGCAAGACCCATTTATGACATTTATTTAAGACATATTCATACTTGTTAGCTCTCCGCCTCCTTGAGCGCCATCAATCCGGCGACTGCAAGTTGCCTCACCGATGCCAACAAGAATAAGATGGATCACTTACCTCTCACAGTCTTCTTACTTACCCTCCCTCAGTCAGCCTGTGGAAGGCAGATCCACGCCAAATGAACTTCCTGTTACTTCATTGCGACTTAATTTCATAGAAGGGATTTGTGTTGTCGTCACGTCACGTGTTGCTGCAGGTTCAGGGTCCTGATGGCTGTTGGGAAAAAGCTGTCCTTGAGCCTGTTTGTCCCTGCTTTGTAGGACCTGTAGCGTCTGCCAGATGGAAGCAACTGGAACAGGCCGTGTCCAGGATGGTATGGGTCCCCAACAATGATCCCGGCTCTGCTGAGGTACCGGGGGTTGGCAATATCTCCCAGTGATGGCAGAGAGCAGCCGACGATCTTCTGGGCAGTGTTAATCACCCTCTGCATGGCTTTTTTGTCTGCTGCCATGCTTCCGGCATTCCACACTGTAATGCAGTATGCCAGGATGCTCTCCACAGTGGCTCTGTATAAGGTTGCCAGAAGCTTGGTGTCCAATTTGTTCTCCTCAGTACCCTGAGAAAGTGGAGTCGTTTCTTGGCCTTCTTCACTAACACTGTGGTGTTTGTAGACCAGGAGAGCCTATCTGTGACATGGACTCCCAGAAATTTGAAGGACTGGACCCTGTCTACACATACTCCGTTAACGAGGAGTGGGGGCAGGTCTTCTCTTCTTTGGAACGATCGTTCCGAAAAAGCATACGGCTAGCTAGCCGTACGCTTTTTTTCATTTTTTTTTTTTAGTGCATGGGTCTGCAGTCATTTGTGTAGAGCGAGTAGAGTAATGGACTCAGTACACAGGCTTGGGGTGAGCTGGTACTGAGCATTTGGACAAATGAAAGGTGGCGACCCAGTTTCACGTACTGTGGTCGATTGATCAGAAACTCCTCAATCCAGTGTGGCAGTAGCTGCTGGAGCCTATTCCAGTTGCATTTGGGCAAAATGCGGACTACGCCCTGAACTGGTCACCAATTAGCTGTAGGGTAAACTGAGAGACAGATAGACATTAACATTGACGATCATACCACCACCGACTGAGAATCCAACGCTTCCCCACACTGAAGTCAGGCGAATTAACTCCCAGACCAGGGGGAGGGAACCTCTGGCTTGGGAGCCATATGTGGCTCTTTTGATGGATGCACATGGCTCTCCGTTAACCTGTGAGCTAAAATATGGAAACTGCTGGTGAGAAAGTTGAGACCCGACCACAACAATAGGAGCATCACAGTCAGCACCGTGACGTTGACACCACCTCTAGTGCTTTTTAATCTTATTTTTTGACACTCACACTCATACCTAAGGGCAACCCACCTATCATGCATGTTTTTGGAATGTGGGAGGAAAGTAGAGTACCTGGAGAAACCCCACGCAGGCCCAGGGAGAACATGCAAACTCCACACAGGTTTACCGAGCTGGATTTGAACCCAGGTATGTGAGGCCGACACGCTAACTACTCAACAGCCAGGCCACCTAAGTTGGACATTGATTGTCTTATTTCTAAATTCAGCTAATTGGTGAGTACATGAACATGTTACACTAGAAATCTTAACCTATGTCTTAATCTATGTTTGTGTCATAGTCATTCAGTATTTTAAACCTCAGCCGCAGGTATCATGAATTCTTCTATGCTATTTTGCTTGACTCTTTCTGTGAACGTGGACTTAAAGGAGGCAGAGTTTTTGGACATTTTACTCAAATCATGATTGGTTATCAATGATGTTCTTATGGACAGTTTTCAAATCTGCGGTCTTCACCAGGTTTGGATTGGATTGGAATTCTTCATTCATCTCGTATTTGGGAAATTTCGTTGTCACAGTAGCAAGTGGGTGAGGATGCAGAAATAGGAATTGAAGCAAACTGAGACAATTCAAATTAAAGTAATATGATGACACCTTGTTTTAGGTGCTTTGATTTTTTTAAACTTTAACAACAGTTCACATTCATCCTCAGAGTTAAGATTCAGAGTTTATTGTAATTGGTTTGTAAATATTCCACTGTTCTTAATGTGGTCATATAGGTCGAAGTGTCTGCTTTGCCAGAGATCCTGATCAACTGTGTTCGTCGAGATGCCAGAGTTCCATCCGCCTTCACCCAGTCTTGTACTAACTACAAGACAGAAAAATATATAACGTATGCCTTCCTATACCCACCGCGTAAGTGTTTTTTTTTTGGTAAGTTGTTCATGTGTGAAGATTTGTTGATAAGTTCTGCTTTGCATACTTAGTGATTTTGACTATATTTAATTGTTAATATCACATACACAACTCAGCAGAAAAAAAATAACAGATTAGTTGAAATTGTACTTACTGAAAAATATACTATTTTTTGTGTAAGCTGCAATAAGACTTTTATTCTTTCAACTGGAAAGAATATACAAACTTGATTCCAAGCCAATGAAACCTTACGAAACAATAATACAAATTAAAACAACATAGAGACGATGCATTTAGACAATACAGACTAGTCTGGGACCCCTCTCGAATCCAACCTTTAGTAGCTTCCAAGTTGGAGCTAGGGCTATGACACATCCACTCTTAAGACTATAAGCAAACAAACAAGTTGCTCTTACTCAATACATGGTGTGTAGCAAGGAAATTATTTTACAACAAATGGTGCGATCCTCCCTTGGCCATCTAAATTGGGATCAAAGCAACCATTCCTTCCTTTTGGGTAAGTTGAATTAGTTGAATTAGCTATGTAAAAAAATAGATAACAAAGGATCGTAAATTCCATAGGATTCCTTTTTTCTGCTTGTCTTCATCGGAGGCGAATGCTTTTGCCGCTGCTTCTGATGGAATCAACAATCGAGAGAATAATCCTGACCACCACATCCCAGCTGGACCCACTGTAGTTTGTCTATTGTCCAGGAATTGCTGTTGAAGATACAGCCATCTACCAAATGCACAGCTCTCTTTCACACCTGGAGATCACAGGAAGCACCGCCTGGATCCATGGACTATAGACTACCTCACAGGCAGGCCACAATATGTGAGACGTCATGACTGTATCTTGTAGTTTGCAGTACGTGGGCCCAACATGGCGCAGTGCTCTCCCCATTCCTCTTCATCCACTATACATCGGACTTCAGACACAACACAAACAGCTGACAGCTCCAGAAGGTTTCTGATGAAACCGCCATTGTTGGACGGGTGACAGACAGGAACGGCCTGAAAGACAATGGAGTCATCACAGCCTTTGTAGACTGTGTGAGCAAAACCACTCCATCCACCAACCACTACATCAACGCCAGTAAGGCAAAGAATATGGTGATTGATTTCCACAGGAAGCCCCCACAGACCACACAAGTGATCATCCATGGAATAGACATTGAAATTCTGGAGAATTACAATTACAGTAATACCTTGACATACGAGTGCCCCAACATACGAAAATTTTGAGATAAAAGTAAAATAAATATATTAAATATTTGCCTTGATATATATATATATATATATATATATATATATATATATATATATATATATATATATATATATATATATATATTTATTTATTTATTTAATTTTATTTTTTTAAAGCTGAAAGCAGGGTTCATTTATGAATTGTTGGTTTTACATGATGTCCCTAAACGCGTGGCGTCGGCAAGTTACCAGGTGCTCCTGGAAAAAATACTTTTTTTTCTGTCTTGACGGCACGACTCAGCAACTTACAATGGTGCTGGCCGCAATGACCCAATTTATTTGTAAGTTTGGACACCTTTCCACGTCATTTTCAAAAGAATATCTGCCAGCGAGTCCTTATTTTAATAAACAACTAGGCTTCCAATTGCTCCTCGGGTGTTTACGCGCATTGTCTTGGTTCTGACCGGAGCTTTTGGGTTTTCCTTTCATTAGTTCCACATCCATCACGTCCATTTTTTCAACTTTCATCCTTTATTGCTATCTGCCCACGTGTGGATTAGCCACTATGCTTCTCCCTTCCCAAATAGAATACTAAAATATGCGCGATAACATCCTCACGCAAGCAGGTGGGGCTGGGGAAGCCGCGCCCCTCTGCTTGTTACCCTAAATTACTATGATGGGATCTTTCATAGTTAAGATAAAAAATAATTAATTGATTATTTTTAGATAATTGTTTTTAATAGTTGGAGACATATTTTTACACATTGGAAACACAAGATTAGTGCAATAAAAGGGTTAATTCAAGAGGTATAACTATCATATAAGATAAAAGTAAAATTGTAGCATAATTTGTTCATAAATATTTTCTATTTCAACAGAATTATCCAAAGGAATCGACAGAAAATATGAAGCTTTATACATTACCAACACTGTTCCTATGTATCCTGCATTCAAGAGTAAGAATCTCTCTCAGCACACTATAAGTGTACGCTCCATGAGGCCAGGTTCTTTATTTTTGCTTTTAACTGTACATATAATTTGTTCTGGGGTGTTTTTTTTGTAAAATTCTTCAATTGATGCTTTGGGTCAGGGAGGTTTTTTGTCAGCTCTTGAGGACTGGAATTGGCCACCCCTGATCTAGGCACTGTATATATGATATTTGGTGGGCTCATTACCCTTCTATCTTAGATATACCTTCTTTGGCACTGAGGTGAAGCGCTGCCCTGACCTCCGCCATTTTTCACACAGTTGTCGTCAAAAGTTTACATACACTTGTAAAGACCATAATGTCATGGCTCTCTTGAGTTTCCAGTTATTTCTACAACTCTGATTATTCTCTCATAGAGTGATTGGAACTGATACTTCCTTGTCACAAAAAACATTCATGAAGTTTGGTTCTTTTATGACTTTATCATGGGTGAACAGAA
The DNA here is from genome assembly GCF_051989575.1 of Stigmatopora nigra. Classification (NCBI taxonomy): domain Eukaryota; kingdom Metazoa; phylum Chordata; class Actinopteri; order Syngnathiformes; family Syngnathidae; genus Stigmatopora; species Stigmatopora nigra. The sequence continues at coordinate 113,245 of NW_027551638.1, read as the reverse complement.
AAATGTGATCAAATATGCTGGGTCATACAGCAGTGCTAATATTTGGTAACATTTTATAGTTTATATTTGGCCATTTCCACTTCAATTAGGTGCTTTTGGTAGCCATCCACAAGCTTCTGGCAAGCTTCTGGTTAAATCTTTGACCACTCCTCCTGACGGAATTGGTGCAGTTCGGTTTTATGTGATGGCTTTCTGACATGGACATCTTTCTTCAGCATTGTCTAGTTCTCAATGGGGTTTAAGTCAGGGCTTTGGGAAGGCCATTCGAAAACCTCAATTCTAGCCTGATTCACCCATTACCACTTGTGATGTGTTTAAGGTCATTGTCCTGTTTGAACACCCAACTGCGCCCAAGACCCAATCTTCGGGCTGATCCTAATCCTCCTTCATTATCCCATTTACTCTCTGTAAAGGCCTCACCTTTTCTCCTCCAAACATGTTGCATTGCGGCCAAACAGCTAGCTTTTTGTTTCGTCTGACCACAGAACTTTCCTCTACAAGGTCTTATCTTTGTCCATGTGATCAACAGCAAACTTCACTTGAACCTTAAGGTGCCGCATTTGGAGCAAGGGCTTCCTTCTTGCACGGCAGCCTCTCAGTCCATGGAGATGCAAAACATGCTTGATTGTGGACACTGACACCTGTGTTCTAGCAGCTTCCAATTCTTGGCAGATCTACTTCTTGGTGATTCTCGGTTGAATATTTACCCTCCTGACCAATTTTCTCTCAGCAGCAGGTGCTAGCT
>NW_027551638.1:90000-107500 GCF_051989575.1 Stigmatopora nigra | reverse complement strand
TGTGGCGAATGCCAGGATGCGTATTGTTTTTTTTATGTTCCCTGCCCTCTAAGGCACCTGCTATTTGTAGATGCTAAACAAAGTAGGTAGGGGACAGTTGATAATCTTTTGGGCTGTGATGATCACCCTCTGCAGTCCTTTCTTGTCAGCATCTGTGCAGCTTGAATGCCACTCTGATACAGTGTATGTCAGCATGCTCTCAGTGGCACACCACCGAGAGTCACCGGAGAGTTGGTGTTCAGTTGCTCTTTCCTGAATACTCTCAGGAAATGTAGCCTCTGCAGCGCCTTCTTGACAAGTGCTGTGGAGTTTGCCGCCAAATTGAGATCAGTAAAGTCTCCACTCGCTCCACATGTTGGCCGTTGATCTAAAGGGAGGATGGAGCAGCCTTTTATCGTCCGCAAATTTCGCACGGTTGTTCCCAGGGTGCGTGGATCTGCAGTCGTGTGTACAACAAGTGGAGTAGTGGACTCATCACACAGCGTTGGGGCGAGCCGGTGCTTAGCGTTTGGGCAGATGAGAGGTGGCGCCTCAGCTTCATGTGCTTGGGTCGGTTGACCAGAAAGTCTTTAATCCAGGAGCAATTAAAAGGTGAGAGCCCCAGGTGTGGCAATTAGAGGATAAGAATGTTTATCCTCTCTTCATTGGAGGCGAATGCTTTTGCTGCTGCTCCCGATCGAATGACAAAGCTTTCAATCGAAAAACCTTGAGGGAACGGTCTCATGGTATTAAAGGCTGAGTCAATGAAGAGTATTCTGGCAGAGCTTCTTTTTTTTCTCAGGGTGGCTCAGTCAAGCCTGGAGGGCGCTTGTTAGTGCATCTTCGGTGTATCTATTCGGCTGATACGAAAACTGATGCGGGTCGTAGAGGAGAGGAACACAGGCTTTGGTGTGTTTCAGTACCAATTTTTCAAAGCACTTGGTGCTAGATGATCAGCAGAGGCCTAAGTACTGTCTAGTACAAATATGGGCAAATTATGGACCGCGAGCCACATACCTTCATGCCTTTTAATCCGGCCCGCCGACGTTGTCCAAATAATGTTATTTTTGTTTTCCCCCGAGATGGCACCGTCATGCGGAAGCCAGTGGCAGTAGTTCTGTTCACTCTCATTTGTTTTTTGTGTTTTACAGCCCCTCTTTTTTTAAATTACATTTTAATATTTCTTAATACATTTCTTTTTACTTTACTTTGGACTTTATACTTTTTACTTTAATGATGAGTATGGTAATACTTGAGTCCTTTTTTCTGTTTATGTTTCTTTCATATGTACTGTTAACGGATGCAGTTTTTATATGTATCTTGTGCAGACCCGGCCCATCTGTCAAATTTTTAAAGTGGATTTTGCATGTTTCATTCGTGGGTTTCCTCCAAGTACTCTGGTTTCCTTCATCATTCCAAAAACATGCATGGTAGGCTGATTGACCACTCTAAATTGCCCCTAGATATGGGTGTGAGTGTGCATGGCTGTCCGTGTCCTTGTGCCCTGCGATCGCCTGGCCACCAATACAGCTTCAATTGATGCCCCGCCTTTGGCCCTGAGTCAGCTGGGATAGCCTCCAGTACCCCCTACGACCCTAATGAGGATAAAGCGGTTCAGGAAATGAGATGATACATACTTTTTTCTTGAATTTCATTCATAGACATCAAAATTAAATTTATTTAGCGTTTTATCTTTTCTCTATTTTGAAATAAATGACCACCGAGTGTATTTGCTTGCGTCATGATATCATGACCTCATTGCATCATGGTGTCACAGCACCATTTTGTTGTGATGTCGCTGGGCCATGCTATGATTTTATGCGCATATGAGCTGTAGCCTCCATTCAGTCATCATTTTTTGTCCAACAAAAGTGGCTTATATGCGAGTAAATACGCTAAGTTAAAATGCCATGAAAACGTATTTGCCCCTTCCTTTTTGCCTTTGGTCCTCTGTGAAAAAGTAATCACCCCCCTTTTGTTGAATGGGAATGCTAAGTTAAATTTGACAGGCCACACCCACACTTGGTTAAATGAAGAAACCACTTAAATAGAATGTGTCAGACAAAGTAAAGTAGGCTACAAGATGAGAGCATCAATCCAAAGAAACTCAAAAAGAAATGTGAAAAGAAGTGATGGAAATCAATCTGGAAAAGATTTACAAAGCCATTTACAAAGCTTTGGGGTTCAAAGGACACTCGAAAGCGCTTACTGCGTGAGCGAGACTTCAAGTTGCCAGTGGCAGTGAATATTTGTCAGCTTGCTGAGCTGATTGAGAAATGCATAAAAACCATGGAGAGTCCGCAAGTACAAGTGGACAGTGTGTATGCAGCAGATAGACAGACTGGGAGATATATAATGCTGGACAAGAGGAGAGACCAGTTGCCTTGCAAATACAGTGGGACCTCGGTTATCGCGGTTAATGGGGACCGGGACCACCCGCGAGAACTAAAAATCCGCAAAGTAGGGGCACCCCTTCAAATATGCTTAATTCCCCCCCCCCCTGTATACAGTACACCATATAGAATACGGGGAGAGAGAGAGTGAAGTTCATGTTATGACAAAAAACCCTGTAAAATATGTTGTCTGTTTACAATAACAATTGGGGGTCTAGAACACTGTTCTACCGAACAATTTACTGTATTAAAATAGACCTCTATAAAACCTAAAACTGTATTAAAATAGACCTCCAGAAAACATCAAAGTGTATTAAAATAGACCTGCCGAAAATGTCAGTGTATTAAAATAGACCTCCAGAAAACATCAAAGTGTATTGAAATAGACCTCCATAAAAGATTAAAGTGGATTTCCTGGTTCTCATGAAAAATGTCGAAAAAATGGCGGTGTCTCAGAGAAATGTATCCGAAGATGCTGTTATGATCGCGCCGCGTAGTGCGATGCGATCGGGGGGGAAGTTGAACCCAGATGCAGAGTCGCCGAAGTAAATGGAAAAGGGAAGGCAGATCTGTTGCTCCTGTAGGTTGATTTAATAAATGTGGTAACATAACATAACAAACTTAGCTTGATCACTCATTACAAAGGAAAAGAACATGCAGCGTGGCGTGGCGTCAATGGGAACGGCAATGACTACGAGGAAAAACATGAAATGAACCAGACGATCCGACAGCGTCCACAGAAAACCATAATGCTTAAATACCAAAAATAATCTAATCACGTAATTAGCCACAGCTGATACTTATCGTGATGTCATGCCAGGAGAGGCAATCCAGCCACTCCTGACAGTACATCCCCTCAAAGGGACGGATTCTAGACGTCCCAAGGTCAATTACAACATGAGAAACGGGAACAAGCAAGGAGGGTGGGTGGGAGACCTATCATTGTCCGGTGGTCGTCCACACCAACCCAAGAACAGACGGAGAGGTCGCTCCGGCGGGCGTCCGCGCCAGCCTGAAACAAGACGAGGCAGTAGTCGGTTCGGCGTGCGTCCGTGCCGGCCAGAAACGAGACGAGTCAGTGGCAGGTCTGGTAGGCGTCCGTGCCGGTCAGAAACAAGACGGGGCAGTGGCAAGTCTGGCGGGCGTCCGTGTCGGCCAAGAACGTGACGAGGCAGTGGTCGATCCGGCGGGCGTCCGCGCCAGCCAGAAACAAGACGAGGCTGTGGTCGATCCGGCGGGCGTCCGCGCCGGCCAGAAATGAGACGAGGCAGTGGTCGTTCCGGCGGGCGTCCGCGCCGGCCAGAAACGAGACGAGGCTGAGGTCGATCCGGCGGGCGTCCGCACCGGCCAGAAACGAGACGACGGTGTGGTCGATCCGGCGGGTGTCCGCGCCGGCCAGAAACGAGACGAGGCAGTGGTCGGTCCGGCGGGCGTCCGCGCCGGCCAGAAACGAGACGAGGCTGTGGTTGACCCGGCGGGCGTCCGCGCCGGTCAAGAACGTGACGAGGCAGTGGTCGGTCCGGCGGGCATCCGCGCCGGCCGGATACGAGACGAGGCAAGGGCAGGTTTGGCGGGCATCCGTGCCAGCCAGAAACGAGACGAGGCAGTGGTCGGTCCGGCAGGCATCCCAGCTGGTCCTTTAAGTCTTGGCCAAACTGCCAGCCTTCAGGAGATATTAGAAGTTTAGTACGGTCGGGCACCTTACCCTGTTTGCTCGGGGGGTGGCCAACTCTCTCCTCCCGGGAAACCGGAGCATTGCTTCTCTGGACGTCGCCGGCCCCGTCCTCCAGGGGCACCGGCGAATTGCCACTCTCGACGTCGCCGGCTTCTTCATCCAGGGACTCCGGCGAATTACCACTCTTGACGTCGCCGGCCCTTTCCAGGGACTCCGGCGAATTACCACTCTTGACGTTGCCAGCCCCTTCTTCAAGGGACTCCGGCGAATTACCACTCTTGACGTCGCCAGCCCCTTCTTCCAGGGACTCCGGCGAATTACCACTCTTGACGTCGCCAGCCCCTTCTTCCAGAGACTCCGGCGCATTGCCACTCTCGACGTCACCGGCTTCCTCCTCCAGGGGCACCGGCGAATTACCACTCTTGACGTCACCTGCCCCATCCTCCAGGGACTCCGGCGAATTGCCACTCTCGATGTCACCAGTCCCTTCTTCCAGGGACTCCGGCGAATTACCACTCTCAACGTCGCCGGCCAGTCTTCCTCGAGCGCCGGAGCATCGTCGCCACTTCTGGGCGGGCAGGCGCTGGACGGGCAGGCGCTGGACAGAGCGGTGCTTGGGAGAGCGGTGCTTGGGAGAGCGGTGCTTGGGAGAGCGGTGCTTGGGAGAGCGGTGCTTGGGAGAGCGGTGCTTGGGAGAGCGGTGCTTGGGAGAGCGGTGCTTGGGAGAGCGGTGCTTGGGAGAGCGGTGCTTGGGAGAGCGGTTCCTGGCGAGAGCGGTGCTTGGGAGAGCGGTGCTTGGGAGAGCGGTGCTTGGAAGAGCGGTGCTTGGGAGAGCGGTGCTTGGGAGAGCGGTGCTTGGGAGAGCGGTGCTTGGGAGAGCGGTGCTTGGGAGAGCGGTGCTTGGGAGAGCGGTGCTTGGGAGAGCGGTGCTTGGGAGAGCGGTGCTTGGGAGAGCGGTGCTTGGGAGAGCGGTGCTTGGGAGAGCGGTGCTTGGGAGAGCGGTGCTTGGGAGAGCGGTTCCTGGCGAGAGCGGTGCTTGGGAGAGCGGTGCTTGGGAGAGCGGTGCTTGGAAGAGCGGTGCTTGGGAGAGCGGTGCTTGGGAGAGCGGTGCTTGGGAGAGCGGTGCTTGGGAGAGCGGTGCTTGGGAGAGCGGTGCTTGGGAGAGCGGTGCTTGGGAGAGTGGTGCTTGGGAGAGCGGTGCTTGAATGGCCGTCCGTCACCAGAAACCTGATCCGTGATTTCGGTACGGGTGCGACTGGCGACCCAAAAGGCAACGGGAGTACTTTGCGTGGCCTTGGCACAGGAGCTTGGGACACTTGAGACGGCGTGGTGGGCCGAGTAACTTCGGCCACTTGGACAGGCGTGGTCGGCCGAGTAACTTCGGCCACTTGGACAGGCGTGGTCGGCCGAGTAACTTCGGCCACTTGGACAGGCGTGGTCGGCCGAGTAACTTCGGCCACTTGGACAGGCGTGGTCGGCCGAGTAACTTCGGCCACTTGGACAGGCGTGGTCGGCCGAGTAACTTCGGCCACTTGGACAGGCGTGGTCGGCCGAGTAACTTCGGCCACTTGGACAGGCGTGGTCGGCCGAGTAACTTCGGCCACTTGGACAGGCATGGTCGGCCGAGTAACTTCGGCCACTTGGACAGGCGTGGTCGGCCGAGTAACTTCGGCCATTTGGACAGGCGTGGTCTGCCGAGTAACTTCGGGCACTTGGAAAGGCGTGGTCAGCCGAGTAACTTCGGGCACTTGGACAGGCGTGGTCGGCCGAGTAACTTCGGGCACTTGGAAAGGCGCGGTCGGCCGAGTAACTTCGGGCACTTGGAAAGGCGTTGTTGGCCGAGTAACTTCGGGCACTTGGAACGGGGAGGGCTGCATAGTCCTTAGGAGATGCTGGTACAGCGTGATCGGCCGAGTAACTTCGGGCACATGGAAAGGCGTGATCGGCCGAGTAACTTCAGGCACTTGGAAAGGCGTGATCGGCCGAGTAACTTCGGGCACTTGGAAAGGCGTGATCGGCCGAGTAACTTCGGGCACTTGGAAAGGCGTGGTCGTCCGAGTAACTTCGGGCACTTGGAAAGGCGTGGTCGGCCGAGTAACTTCGGGCACTTGGAAAGGCGTGGTCGGCCGAGTAACTCCGGGCACTTGGAAAGGCGTGGTCGGCCGAGTAACTCCGGGCACTTGGAAAGGCGTGGTCGGCCGAGTAACTCCGGGCACTTGGAAAGGCGTGGTCGGCCGAGTAACTTCGGGCACTTGGAACGGGGAGGTCTGCATAGTCCTTAGGAGATGTTGGTACAGCGTGATCGGCCGAGTAACTTCGGGCACTTGGAAAGGCGTGATCGGCCGAGTAACTTCGGGCTTTTGGAAAGGCGTGATCGGCCGAGTAACTTCGGGCACTTGGAAAGGCGTGATCGGCCGAGTAACTTCGGGCACTTGGAAAGGCGTGGTCGTCCGAGTAACTTCGGGCACTTGGAAAGGCGTGGTCGGCCGAGTAACTTCGGGCACTTGGAAAGGCGTGGTCGGCCGAGTAACTCCGGGCACTTGGAAAGGCGTGGTCGGCCGAGTAACTCCGGGCACTTGGAAAGGCGTGGTCGGCCGAGTAACTCCGGGCACTTGGAAAGGCGTGGTCGGCCGAGTAACTTCGGGCACTTGGAACGGGGAGGTCTGCATAGTCCTTAGGAGATGCTGGTACAGCGTGATCGGCCGAGTAACTTCGGGCACTTGGAAAGGCGTGATCGGCCGAGTAACTTCGGGCACTTGGAAAGGCGTGATCGGCCGAGTAACTTCGGGCACTTGGAAAGGCGTGATCGGCCGAGTAACTTCGGGCACTTGGAAAGGCGTGGTCGTCCGAGTAACTTCGGGCACTTGGAAAGGCGTGGTCGGCCGAGTAACTTCGGGCACTTGGAAAGGCGTGGTCGGCCGAGTAACTCCGGGCACTTGGAAAGGCGTGGTCGGCCGAGTAACTCCGGGCACTTGGAAAGGCGTGGTCGGCCGAGTAACTCCGGGCACTTGGAAAGGCGTGGTCGGCCGAGTAACTTCGGGCACTTGGAACGAGGAGGTCTGCATAGTCCTTAGGAGATGCTGGTACAGCGTGATCGGCCGAGTAACTTCGGGCACTTGGAAAGGCGTGATCGGCCGAGTAACTTCAGGCACTTGGAAAGGCGTGATCGGCCGAGTAACTTTCGGCACTTGGGAAGGCATGATCGGCCGAGTAACTTCGGGCACTTGGAAAGGCGTGATCGGCCGAGTAACTTCGGGCACTTGGAAAGGCGTGATCGGCCGAGTAACTTCGGGCACTTGGAAGGGCGTGATCGGCCGAGTAACTTCGGGCACTTGGAAGGGCGTGATCGGCCGAGTAACTTCGGGCACTAGGAAGGGCGTGGTCGGCCGAGTAACTTCGGGCACTTGGAAGGGCGTGGTCGGCCGAGTAACTTCGGGCACTTGGAAAGGCGTGGTGGTGGTCGGAAAAGGAGCTTGGACGGACGTGGTCGGGAGAGGAGCTTGGACGGACGTGGTCGGAAAAGGAGCTTGGACGGACGTGGTCGGAAAAGGAGCTTGGACGGACGTGGTCGGAAAAGGAGCTTGGACGGACGTGGTCGGAAAAGGAGCTTGGACGGACGTGGTCGGAAAAGGAGCTTGGACGGACGTGGTCGGGCTCGTAACATGGACAGTGGTTAGTGTGTCCAGGCATTGCTTTCGCTTCGCTCTACGGCGTGGCGCTCGGCGCCTCCTCTTGGAGGATTGCACAGCACCCCCGCCATCACGTCGTGCCCCATAATAGGTGGTCAGCCCACTCTGTAATTGCTGGTCGGGGTATTTGGAGTAGGAATTATCGGGGGAAAAATAGGGATAATCGTCCTCCAGTGGAAGGTCTCGGGGTCCGAATTGGTCGAAGAATTCATCATCGGATTCCGAAACACCAGCGAAAAAATCAATTTCCTCAACGATGTCCTCCTCACCAGAATCTTCAGGCTCCCTCCATGGTGAATCATTTCCGCTGGTCATAGGCATAAGATAACTTGGGCGGTCTCTGGTGGTTGTACGCACCTGGGCATCATGATTAAACGGTAAGGGCTTCCCAGGGCGACGTGCATAGCAGTGGTGGGGCGTAGGAGTACGCTGCGGATCTAACTCTCCTACCCTCTGAGAGTCATCTCCAGCAATGATGTGCCTGAGAGCCCCGCACCAGGGTGTGTTCATTACAAAACTCCTAAACGATTCTGAGGGGTTTCTTATACACTCCAAGCAGTCCGGTGTCTTCGAGGTGGATGGTCGCCGTCGCCGACTGCGTCGGCGCGAGCGTGGGTGGCGCTCCGCTGGGTCCATGATGGTCGGATCGTGCTGTTATGATCGCGCTGCGTAGTGCGACGCGATCGGGGGGGAAGTTGAACCCAGATGCAGAGTCGCCGAAGTAAATGGAAAAGGGAAGGCAGATCTGTTGCTCCTGTAGGTTGATTTAATAAACGTGGTAACATAACATAACAAACTTAGCTTGATCACTCATTACAAAGGAAAAGAACATGCAGCGTGGCGTGGCGTCAATGGGAACGGCAATGACTACGAGGAAAAACATGAAATGAACCAGACGATCCAACAGCGTCCACAGAAAACCATAATGCTTAAATACCAAAAATAATCTAATCACGTAATTAGCCACAGCTGATACTTATCGTGACGTCACGCCAGGAGAGGCAATCCAGCCACTCCTGACAGATGCACTATCCTCGGATAGGATTGGGCAAAAGTCCTGCTGAATTTCCTGGTTCTCAGAAAAAAAGGATAAAAAGAGACTATATGTCAAACGGCGGTGTCTCATAAAAATAAGTCTGACGTGGTGCACGGTCCGCAGATCGGCTTGGAGCGAAAGCCCCGGTGAATTTCAATGTATAATTCTTTTTTTCAAAAAAAAAAAAATGCGAAGCTCTGAAGCCGCAATGGTGGAACCGCGAAGTAGCGAGGTCCCACTGTACTGCGGAAACAGCCACAAGTGTGGCAAGGAACAATGCCCAGCCTATGGTTAGGCATGTCAGGCATGTGGCATTGCAAATCATTTTGCCAAGGTATGCCAGGGGGTTAACAGGACCAAGAAAGTAAATGTGCTGGAAGCTGTAGAGCAAGAGAGCAGAGATGAAGACGGAGATGAAGTCGGATATATGGATAGTACGTTTATGGACACAGAATGCATCAGCACAGTGAATTCAATAGGCAAGAAATGGTTTGTGCACCTGCGATTGAACAAGAAAAAGACAAGCATGCCAGCTAGACACCGGTGCCACTTGCCACGTCTTGAACAGTAGGACCAAAGATAAGTTGTTGCCGGGTACAGCCCAGGTCAACTAGGCTGAGACATTACCCAAGTGAAACTCTGGTATCACAAGAGAGATTCCACACAGAATGCGTCATTCAAGGAGAAAAGCGTGAGCTGGTCTTTGAGGTGGTGGAAACGCACTAAGAGCCCCTCCTCTCTCGGGCCACATGTGCGCGCCTGGGCCTACTGACATTCACAATACCCGAGGAGTTGAACAAAGTAGAGGGAGGAGAAGGCATGCCCCCCACAAAAGGGCAGCTGCTATACAAGTATGCTGACATCTTCAATGACCCTGTGGAGTCAGTCCCAGGTGAAATACACTTTGAGCACCATCCAAATGTATCCCCAGTACGATGCACACCTCGGAATGTTCCGGTAGCATTTAGGGAGAGGGTCAAGGACGAACTAGACAGACACATTAGCAGGCAATGTCACACCAGTGAGCGAACCTACAGCATGGATAAGTAATATGGTAACAGTTGCAAAACCGGAAAGGATAATACTGTGTATCGACCCTAAACCCTTAAACCGAACACTGCTGAGATCTCATTATCACATGCCAATGCTTGAAGATGTACGGTAATAGCTACCCAAGACTAAAATATTTAAATTGTCACATTACCCATGTCACATCGTCGGCCCGCCATCTGCAGTCAAACGGCGAAGCTGGGGCGACTGTAAAGATAGTCAAATTGCTCTCTAAGCGGGAGAATGCAGATGGGACAGACGGATGGATGGTCAGTAGCCCCGCCTAGCGACTAATGTCAAGGAGGCTCAAGTCCTCTCTACCAGTTGTAGACAGCCTACTGCAACCACATGTGTTGATCAGAGTGACTGACAAGTTGATGTGGAAACGGCGATTGGCAAAATTGACCTACGACAGATCCGCCAAAGACCTCCCAGAGCTAAATGTGGGAGTCTAGATCAGAATGAAGCTGCTTCCGGGTGACCGCATGGGGAGATGGCCATTGGGCCAATGCATTCAGAAAGTTGCTCCTCGCTATTCGTGGTGTATGTTCACGACACTCTCTACAGGCGTAACCGTATGGATCTACGAGTGGCAGAGCGCTCAGCGCAAATAAAGGGTCCGGAACGGCAAAGTCTGGAACAGGGACCGGTGACATCAGCCCGGGCAGAGACCGCCCATGGGTCAGGCCATGGGGAATCGCACCGTGCAGAAAGCCCAATGCCCCAAGCAGTCCGGCTCCTCGCAGCCTGTCTACAACCAGGACCAGGACGACACCGGAGAGACGCAACGACTCACCGGGCCAGGTAGTCTACACACGTTGTGGCCGCCTCTCACGGCCACCGTCTGAACTGAATTGGTGATCATTGAAGAGCATGAAAAACATGGGTCCGACTAGGGTGTACGCCGCACACTGCCCTTACTAAGCCCAGACACACGCATACATAGACAATGACAACACACCCAAAGAAATTGCACTCAAGACTTTGGTTTATTGTTGGATTACTGTGGTTTGGTTGTTCGATTGTTAAAAAAAAATGAAAAAAAGAGAAAAAAAAAGGTCACTTTGTTGCAAGAATAGTTTAACGTTACAGAACAGTAATCTAAAGAAAGGAAGATGTTACAGATTACAGTTTTGTATAGTGACATCTACTGGGCCATCACGGTAACATGCTCTCAGTTTGACCCGTAATGCTTTGCACTGTTGTTTGTATTCATTCGAATAAAGACACAATCCGAAACAACTATCACTTTGGTACACAAACCTTTAAGTTAATTTTTATAACAAATATTTCATAACAAGAGCAATATTTCAATACTGGCAGCCGCTCATACAATGCATCACAGACGTGGTACATGTTTTTTCCAAGAATAGTAATGTATTTAAATGTTTTTTTTAAACATTTTCTATCATTCTGGTGTTTTGAAGAAACGACATTGTTGTTTTGAATCATACTGTAAAATAAAATATTAATATTAGGTCCAAATATATAAATAGCTGTGAACAAAAATTCAACAAAGTAACATTTTGCTAATAGAAATGTTTTCAGACAAGTAAAAACGATGGCTCACTGGCTTCTTTCACATATATTTGTGTTACAATCTAAAAAAATGTCAAATTTACTGTAGATAATTTTCAGTAATCACTGGTATTTTTCCTTTGTTAGATTCAATCCCTTCACTTGGATAATTCATTTATATCTATCTTTAACCTATGTTTTATTTCAGAAATATGGACTTATTTTCAGGAAGTACTTTTGGAGAAATACTCCTCTGAAAGAAATGGTCTGAATGTTCTCACAGGACCGATATTTGATCATGACTTCGATGGTGTAAAGGATCCTACTGACAAGATTAAGGAGTAAGATTTGTACTTTTTTTTCCATTCACAATATTCTGTTGGAGTGGAAAAATCCACAACACGCTCTAGTTGCAGAAGGAAGCAAGACATACTTTATTGAAAAACTCAGTCTTTTAAAAATTGAGCATAGTACAGAGAAGGAGGACATCCGCCGTCCTTCCCAATCGCATCTGAGTCTAGCACAGTACAGTGAGAACGTGAAGGACATCTGCCCTCCTTCGTCATCGTTTTGGCAATGTCTGATATCTTTAAGGCCAGCCCGACACATACACATACACATACACATACACATACACATACACATACACATACACATACACACACACACACACACACATACACACACACACACACACACATACACACACACACACACATACACACACACACACATACACACACACACACACACATACACACACACACATACACACACATACATACACACATACATACATATCACTATGCATTAGTGCGTAAATTATCCTGCAGGTCTATTATTTTATGCATTATGCTGGCCAGCAAACCCATATTTGTTTATCTATAAAGTTAGGTATTCAACAATTGTAGCGCTTTATTTTCAACAAATTTCCAATCTCTAGATGGCAGACTTTGTTTCGGATCATCAACTCTAGCCGTCTTCTTATTTGAGGTTCACATTTTGAAGGGAGTTTGTGCACAATCAGCTAGCAACTTTTTTTCCGTATATTATCACTCCACACAAACAGACACAAGTATACTCCCTGGTACACTTCTCAGAGTTTAAGTACCTTTCCGGACAGTACAGGACACCGACACCCTTAGTTCTATAGACTACTCTTTTTCTTTACCTGGCAGAGACTAGTATCACGCAGAAATTATTGTCACATTTTCCCCCAAAATGGACCTTCACATGCAATGTCCCTTTGCGCATTTGGAAACCGTCAACAAATGCAAACATTCATGTGGCTTACCAGAGATGGCCTCAGATGTCTCCCCCAGCAGGAAGGTCGTCAACTGTTGTGAATCCAGGCGCTCCGCCGAGAATCCTGCCCGTAAAAGAGTTTTAAATGCCGTGGCCACGGTCTTCCCAGACGTCGACCAAGCGCCTGGAATACCTTTCGGTGTGTTCACCCCAGGCTTCGAAGGACCAAAATGATAGATTTACCAATTAGTATTTCCAAGTTCAACTTTCAATAATGGAGGCATCTGAGATCATATCCTTTTATTCTTGCAAGAAGAGAATCTATCCACACGCGCCTCAGGTCAGATGATTCTGAAGACCCCAGTGTCTCCTTTGCTAATATATTCATAAGATTTAAACAACATGCATAACAGAAGTCTAAACATTATTTAGAGTCTAAACTATTGTAGGTCTGTTGAATCTTCCAGAGAGAAAGTTGATGCGGACCACCTTGAGAAGCCACGCTTCGCAAAACAAATCCACAGTTCCCAAGGGCTTGTTGTTGAACCATAGTCTCGAGAAGTCCAGGTGTGAAGGAGAAGTGACCTCCAAAGGTGTTTTGGTTAACTCTGCAGCGAGCACTTCTTTTGCAAGAGATGTATTAAAATGCGTTCTTCATTGCAAGCACATATATATAATGAATATATTACAAGCAAATATATAATAATGATAAACCTAACAAATATAAATAAACTATAAAACACATCTTGAAGCAGTGCAACCAGGGCGAAGTATTGATGGACAAAATATAACGTAGGATTCAAATATTTCTTAGGCCAGCAGAGAAAGCCTCGAAGGCCCTGACGGCCCACCCCTGGATTAACCTAAAACTTCCTAATTAAGACTATATTTGTTTTTTTCCTTTCTGCAATTACATGAATTAACTAAACATACACCAAATCAAAACATTTTTTTACTGTAATAAATAGCCAAACTATATTTCTTAATATGATTGAACCACTAAAATTGAACCACCCCCCCGTTCGCCAGGTTTAATATTTTAATCTTGACTACTGTGCCCTTTACAGCAATTTAACCACAAAACTTATAAAATGCGTCCTAATCAAGAAGTCCCAATTTCTTCAATAATCTATAGCACGTTGCATATTTAAACCCAGTTGTTTGAAATTTTACAAAATACCCATATCTAGAAGGATATCGCGGATCCTGCGTGGCTTTGTAATTGGAATATAAGACCATGGAAGTAATCACAATTTATTTTTCCTTGAAAATTGGCATTCTGGGAATTCTCTCTGTCTCCAAAATAAATATATATAACAAAAGTAATGGTCTGGTGTTATGAATTGGAAAAAGAAAATTATTATTGCTCAATTTAAAGGTTAATGTACAGTGATAATATGAAAAATTGATGACTAAATGATTTAAGAGATGGATAATGATCTGGTGAGAAAAGTGTCACCAAAAATGTAGACATTATTGAAGCTTCTGTGACCAGTCCCTCTTTATTGACAAGAGAAAAGGTGATATTCTCATTCTGACTCGATTTCTTAAGGCCTTCTTTGCCTCAGGCCCAAGTTGGCGTTAATTTGAATACAATTGGTTGGGTTTCATTTACAAGGGAATATGGCTGGTTTGAAATAAAATACTATTGGGTCTTAACTCGGGCATTTGTTGAGGCACAGATTCTGAAGATATGACACTTCCCTTTGAACCATAAAAACAAGATATTTTAACAGGGACACAGATTTTTTTTATTTGGTCCTAAGGAAATTAGGGAGGCCATTTTACTAATTGGAGTAGGGGGTAATGGCCCTGATCAAGCCATTCCTCCTCCATCTATTAATATAGGAATGAATGTATTTTAGGTATCTGTGTTGGGAATGAGTTCTGTTGGCTATTTATTTAATTTTGGTGCTTAAATCCAGAGTCTGTCTTAAAATGTTGTGTTGATTATTTGATGTCTCTTTTGTGTTTCAATGGTGTTGTCGACTTGCTATATCTACCCCTTGGTTTTTTGAATGAAATAGTCTAATCTTGTTTTGTCTAAGTACAACAATGCAGACGTCTGATTATTTTGTAATGTTTTTTTTCCTCTTTCTCATTGGTTAGGGTTGGCTCTTTCATTTTATCCCTTCCTTTTTTAATTGAAACTAGTTTGTTAAGTGTTTTGTAAGTGGCTTCCAGACCTCTCTCTGTTTTTTGGCCACACCCACTATTTTTGGTGAAACTCGCTTGGGGTTCTGTCACACACAAGGTGACACTATGCCCGAGTAGAAAAAAATACAGACACATTAGTAGTATCAAAACAATTGATCATTGTCCCTGGGAGGTAATAATGATTAAGTGACTTTGGCACGTTCTTAAGGGTGACCCAGTGGAGCAAGTGGTTAGCGCCTCAGCCTCACAGCTCTGGTGCCCTGGGTTCAAATCCAAGTCATGTCCATCTATGTGGAGTTTGCTCGTTCTTCCGGGCCTGCGTGGGTTTCCTGCGGGTACTCCGGTTGCCTCCCACCTTCCAAAAACATGCATGGTCGGCTGATTGGACAATCTAAATTGCCCCTAGGTATGAGTGTGGGTGTGCATGGTTGTCCGTCTTCTTGTGCCCTGCGATCGGCTGGCAACCGATTCAGGATGCCCCCTGCCTCTAGCTCAGAGACAGCTGGGATTGGCTCCAGCACCTCCGGCAACCTTAATGAGGATAAAGCTGTTCAGAAAATGAGATGAGATTAGATGGCACTTTATCAAAACCACCTTCAACTTTGGCCCTCCTAAAGGTCGACCCTCGTTTGCATGGTACGTTGAGGCCTAGTGGACTATGTGCTGCACCTCTATTGTCAAGGTGGCAGATTGAAAGTGTGGGATGGTGTCAAGCTTAAGGAATCCTATTGGCCCACAGGGCAGGTACTGGCCAGCTAACTGGCACTTTTCTGGTGGTATCTGAAGCAAAAAAAACAGACGTGGGAAGAGCTCAGTGAGGGCATGGAGAACAATTCTGGGTGGCTTCAAGGAAATGTTGGTCCACAATGTGGCATTTCAGGTAGGAAACCAGCTCACCTTCAACAGACTGTATAGTGGGGATGGGGTGATGCTGACCTCGACTCCGGATGTTTTGGGTCGGTGCTCTGAATACTTTGAAGACCTCCTCAACTCGATTGACACACCTTCCATTGAGGAAAAAGAGCCTGGGGAATCTGAGATGGAATATCTGATTTCTGGGGTTGAAGTCACTGAAGTGGTTAAAATACTACTCGAGGGCAAGCGCCCGGTGTTATTAAAGGTGCTGGATGTTGTGGGGTTGTCTTGGTTGAGGCGTCTCTGCTACATCAGCTGGACATCGGGGACAGTGCCTTTGGATTGGCACAACAGGAGGGTGGTTCCCCTTTTTAAAAAGGGAGTTGCAGAGTTTTTTCCATTTATAGCGGAATCACACTCCTAAGCCTTCCTGGGAAATTCTATTTGAGGGTACTGGAGAGGGGTCCGAGAAGTCCTATCTTGGATTGTGGAGGAATGATGTGGTTTCGTCCTGGCCATGGAACAGTGGATCAACTCTATACCCTCAACTGGGTTCTCCCCACCGGTCTTTGCATACTTGGAGATGTTCAACTGTGTTCCCGGGGAGTCTGGTGGGGGGTACTCCATGAAGATGATTTACTGGATAAGTGAAGTCCGGTCCCTGTCCGGAGTCTTGTCTGCATGGCTGTCAGTAATCCATATCCATTTCCAGAAGTTGGACATTTCCCTCTTGCCTGCCCTCTGTCACCAAATCTTTTCATTACTTTAATTGATAAAATATCTCAATGTGATGTCGAAGGGGTACAGTTTAGTGGCCTCTATATTGCATCCCTGCTCTTTTTGTAGAATGTAGATAATATGATTATGTTGGCTTCATCATGATGTGATCTCCAAATCTCACTGGAACCGAGTATGAAGCGGTCAGGATTATAATCAGTACCTCCCTCACTGAGACTAGTAGTGGACAGTTAGGGCCTGCAAGACCTTTTCTGATGGCCTAAAAAATATATTACAGAC
Organism: Stigmatopora nigra; assembly: GCF_051989575.1. Lineage (NCBI taxonomy): Eukaryota > Metazoa > Chordata > Actinopteri > Syngnathiformes > Syngnathidae > Stigmatopora > Stigmatopora nigra. The sequence continues at coordinate 90,886 of NW_027551638.1, read as the reverse complement.
TGTTAATAATATTTTGCCCATGAATACTTAATTAGATGATTCCAAAACGTCTATTAGCTTCCTTTCATTACTTTTACCGTGGTTGCGCTGCTTCCAGATGTTTGTCTTCATATTTAAGCATTTAACCAATCACATTTCAGCCAGGCTATCCCGGCGGATGAGTGGTTAGAGCAGGGGTAGGGAACCTATGGCTCAGAGGCCATATGTGGCACTTTTGGTGGGTTTATATGGCACTCCGTGAACCTGTGTGGTAAAATACTGGAACCACTGGTGAGAGACCTTAGTCACGTACGCACCAATTGGAGCGTCACACCGGTAATGTGGCACCGAAACTATCTCTAGCGCCTTTTTAAATCATAATTTTTCTTCATTAGACTCTTCTGCATGCATACTCTCATTGATACTCATTGATTAGCAACAGTGAAATAATGTTCTCAAAAGAATTCCGACTTTTTTTTACTTTCAAAGTGGTGAAATGAATAATAAATGCTCACATTTTCATGTATTTTTACTTTTAAATTCTGAGTATGGGTCTCAAGGAATAATGTTTGAAAATATGAATTGTTTTATGGTTCTCTTCATCAAAAAGGTTCCCGACCCCTGGGTTAGAGTGTCAACCTCACAGTCGGAGATCTGGGTTCAAATCCAAGTTTGTCTCTATGGAGTTTGCAGGTTCGCCCCAGGCATCTGTGGGTTTTCTCCGGTTACTCCGGTTTCCTCCCATACTCCAAAGACAAGCATGATAGACTGATCAATGGTTGTTTGTCTGGCCGGTGACCAATGCACGCAAAGTCAGCTGGGATAGGCTACAACACCCCCTGCGACCCTAGTGAGGATAAAGCAGTTCAGAAAATTAGATGAGATGAGAGATTATATTGACCCTAAT
>NW_027551638.1:2500-85000 GCF_051989575.1 Stigmatopora nigra | reverse complement strand
GAGAACTTTTTACTTTAAAAGTGGTGACATTACTACAAATCGCACACATTTTAGTGATTTTTTACTTTTAAATTTTGAGTATGGCTCTCAAGGAATAACATTTAAAAAGATGAATTGTTGATGGCTCTCTCAGTCAAAAAGGATCCAGACCCCCGGATTAGAGTGACACACATTTTGGAGCTTAATAATTGTTTCCCCATCTCTCATTTACGAGCTGATATTGCCTAACTTTGTATCTTTTCTTCAAGGATTTATCTCATTTTACTCAAACAGAGCACATTCAATGCCTATCTCGGTCGGGGCCTTACATATATGCATTTTTGTGGACAAGTGAAAAGTGTTTCATACTGCATTTTTACCAAAGCTATTACAGCTGTTTCAATCTCATTTGAAATGAGAAGTCTTGAACCTGATGACAATTTAATGCAATTGAGCTTAGGAATTGTTTCTTTTGATATCATGTTCTGTTCTCCACCACTCTTTTGACGTCATGGATAATTTAAAAAAAAAACCCTAGAAACCTAATGCAGTTGATTTATGCAAGTAGTTTTATTAATCTCGCAATCTTTATTATGCAAAATTGGACAAAATTCAGTGTTACTTGTGATCGTTTGAGGTCCATAAATTCAAACTAATACTCTTCATTCATCTCTTACAGGGCTCCGATCGGGATTCTAATTGGGTGGAGGACCTGATGAAAATACACACAGCTCGGGTAAGAGATGTTGAAATCTTGACAGGTCTAGACTTATACCGTAGAACCACACGGCGTTATGATGAAATTCTCTCAATGAAAACTTTTATGCACACTTATGAGAGTGAGATCTAATTTTTCCATGTTGATATTTCTAGATTTTAACACTTGAAGTACATTGATTTATCAGTAGCTATAACTACACACATGTTCTCAAAAAGCGGCTTTCCTTTGAATTCCATCTCTTCCTCACCACTAAACTATTCACGATTCATGGATTATGAAAGTCAAAACTCTCGTGAGAAAAAAACTTTAGTCATCTGCGTTTTCTTTTTTATATACATACTTTATCAATTTGGATTGTACTTGATTAAACTAAGAGATTAGAATGATCACCAGAACATCTGTCACCTTACATATTAAATTCTGTAGTAATGTCAATATTAGAAATTTTCATATACATGCATATATACATTGATGTAATGTGTTCTGTCCTGTCAAAAAATTAAATCATGATTGTTGAATGTTTTCATAGTTAGCTTGCTGTTAATCGCATTTTTTTTGAAAAGCATAAATGAGCAAGGTATTAATAAAACATAATAATACAAATTTAGAAATTTTCATATACATGCATATATACATTGATGTAATGTGTTCTGTCCTGTAAAAAAATTAAATCATGATTATTGAATGTTTTCATAGTTAGCTTGCTGTTAATCGCATTTTTTTTTGAAAAGCATAAATGAGCAAGGTATTAATAAAACATAATAATACAAATTTAGGCCTTACTATAAAAAGGTGTTTGGGCAACATTAAACCTGTAAAGATGAATTAAACTTTTTTTCGCACCAAATAACGTGTAAAAAGACTTGAACTCCTCTATCTGGGGAAGGACCTGTTCCATTGACCGGGAAGACATGCAACCTTTTTCCAACTAAGGACCATGTTTTCAGATTTGGAGGTGCTGTTTCTCATTGCGACCACTTCACACTCAGTTGCAAATCGTTCCCGCGAGAGTTGGAAATCTTAGCTTGATGAAGCCAACAGAACCACATCATCTGAAAAAAAGCCATATAAGTTATGAACATATTTGGTGACATAAGCCATGCCTGCAATAATCATACCCCCACGGGAAATGGCTACGTGGACTGGACTCTGACACCGGTCATAGAGGGAACGGACCTGGCACATCAGGGGTTCTGGGACCCCATACTCCCTCAGTGCCCCTCACGAGAAAATCCCTGGGGGACACAGTTGAATGCCTTCTCCAAATCCACAAAGCACATGTCGACTCCAGTGCCCCCCCCCCCTCCCCCTGTGAACCCTGCTGAGGGTGTAGAGCTGATCCACTGTTCCGTGGCCAGGACGAAAACAACACTGTTCCTCCTGAATCTGAGATTGGACCTCCTGGGGGCCCTCCTCTTCAGTACCCCGGAATAGACCTTCCCGGGGAGGCTGAGGAGTGTGATTCCTCTGTAATTGGAACACACCCTCCGGTCCCATTTTTAAGAAGGGGGACAACAACACCGGTCTGCCAACCCAAAGGCACTGTCCGCATTGTCCACATAATGTTTCAGAGGCGTGTCAAGCAAGACAGCCCCACAACTTCTTTTATCAATCCAAGATGGTGCCATTCACTTGGCAGCCAGTGGCAGTAGCTCTGTTCACTCTTATGTTTTTCGTTGTTACAGCCCTTCTATTTTTTAACTACATTTTAATATTTCTTAATACATTCCTTTTTACTTTACCTCGTACTTTTTACTTGGATGTTTTCACAACTTTCCTTGTTCTGTTATCCTGGTTTCTTTCTGCTACTTCTTTTTTGGAACCATTCAGCCATGCCTAGGCTGTCATACACATGGGACTAGCTGTTGCAATACAGAGCAGAAGGATCAACACCTCAATGCCGCTGGGAATTCGGAGCTGGACAAAAGTGCCGGGAGAAGACCAACCTATCCGTCCTGGGATAAGATGGAAGAGCTGTCGGCACTTATCAGGCCGAAAACGGAGTTGAGGGGGATCGACTCTGCTACTGTTGTCTTCAGCTTCAGACCACCGAGAAACTATGCGGATAAACTTGTAAGAGAGACTGCATATTATTCACCTCGGTCACAGTCTGCAGAAGTTCCCCATCTTTTGGAAGACTTCCTGTGCGTGGTTGCAGTTTTTGTCTAACTTCAAAACGTCTGAATCCATTTTTGCTACCGCAACCAAGATGGCACCGTTCAAGAGGCAGCTGATGGGGGTAGTAGCTCCGTCCACTCTTAATGATTTTATTTGGTGATTCTTAATGATCCCATTTACTTTGATTTGCTTTGTGCTTTTGCTTTGTTGTTTATGGCCTTTGTGATTTTACTGTTTAATTTAAAACTATCTGCATTCTTACCCACGTGCTACTGTCACAATGAAATTTCCCAAATACGGGATAAATAAAGTTATCTAATCCAATCCAATCCAATATGCAGTGCCTTTAGAACAGTGGTCTCAAACCGGTTCCACATAGGGCCGCAGTGGGTCCTGGTTTTTGTTCCAACCGATTTAGTGCCGACATTTTAACCAATCAGGTGTCTTTAAAATAAGTAGCACCTGACTCTAATTGACTGATTGCCCTTGCAAAAGGTATCCTTGTTGAGTTGGAATGAAAACCTGCACCCACTGCGTCCCTTTGAGGACCGGTTTGAGACCACTGCTTTAGAACAAGGGTGACCCACTCAGTCCTCAAGAGCCCCTATCTGGTCTGTTTTCCATATCTCCCTCCACCAACACACCTGAATCAAAAATCTGGATAGGTTATTAAGCTTCTGGACAGTTTTCGAATGAGTAGATAATTTGATTCAGGCGTGATAGAGGAGGGAGTAATGGAAAACAGATTGGATGGTGGCTATCAAGGTTCAGAGTTGGCCACCCTTGCCTTAGAAACTCTGGATGGATCTAATCCACCCCCGGAGACCTTCCGCCGAGGATCTTTTGCCTTAGAGAAGACCAGAGCCATGTGTCGCTTGGCTCTCTGATACCTGTCAGCTGATTCTGGAGCCCCGTGGAACCAAAAGGCCCAATACTACTCCTTTCTCAGCCTAACAAATCCTTTACTGCCAGTCTCCACCAGCAGGCTGTGGGGTTCCCGCCACGACAGGCATCGACCACCTTGTGGCCGCAGCTCCGGGCTTCACTCATACTCAATGACTCTGCCTCGTGCCGGACGGACATGAGAGAAATCATGTCAGAGGTAGGAATTGAAACTCCTTCTGACAGGGGACCAGGCATTTCCAGCAGACCCTCACAAAACATTTTGGTCTCCTGCCCCTATCAACGGAGCCAACTTAACAACCAGGTGGTGACAGCTCTGCCCCTCTCTTTATCCAAATGTCCAAGTTATGTGGGCCCAGACGCAGGGATGCTACTCTCTTATCTTCCAGGGTTAACTCTGTATGTAAAACATACAGGAACCGAGGCGTGGGGCAATAAGTATGCCCACACCTGATCGGCGCCTCTCACCATGAGCAACTCTAGGTGGAAGTTTCCAACCCCCCCCTCTAGAGGATGGGTACCAGAACTCGAGCTTAAGATGGTGGCGTCAATCCATGTTGCCTCAAACTCTCCCTAGTTTTGTAATCTTTTTGTGTTTTTCGTGTAGCATTTTTCAAGTTGTTCGTAAATACCGGAATTTAACATCAAATACAGCCATATGGATGTATTAAACATTGATCTGCGGCTTGTGACTACGGTTTCTAAGGTCGTCCATCATTCACACGATATACCGAAAGAGATATATTGGATTTGAGCGGAATCAGAAACAAAAGTGAAGTTGTAGAGGGGGCCGGTTGACTAAACTCGGAAAGTTGACTGAGCCTACACCATTAGGCAGATTTGATGAGCCTATACCATTTGTCGGCCTCACAGCTCTGGGTCCTGGGTTCAAGTCCAGGTCGGTCCACCTGTGTGGTGTTTGCATGTTCTCCCCGGGGCTGCATAGGTTTCCTCTGAATACTCCAGTTTCCTCCCACATTCCATAGTATGCATAGTAGGCTGAGTGGGAACTCTGAATTTCCCTTAATTGGATTGGATTGGATTGGATTGGATTGGATTGGATAACTTTACTCATCCCGTATTCGGGAAATTACATTGTGGCAGGTAGCAAGAGGGTGATTAGACAGAATAAACAGCATCAATCATTAAAATCATCAAATCATTAAAACATAAAAGCCGCAAAACACAAAACGAACAAGAGTGGACAAAGCTACCGTGGCCGCCGGCTGCCGCTTAAACAGCGCCATTTGGTTGCGGTAACTGAATCGGACTCAAAAAGACATTGTAGAGTTGGACAAAAACTGGAACCCCACAGAACAGCAAAGCAAAAAGCACAAAGTACAAAGCAAATCAAAGTAAATGGAATCATCAAATCATTAAAACATAAAAGCCGCAAAACACAAAACGAACAAGAGTGGACAAAGCTACCGTGGCCGCCGGCTGCTGCTTAAACAGCGCCAATTTGGTTGCGGTAGCTGAATCGGACTCAAAAACGACCTTGTAAATTGGGCAAAAACTGGAACCACACACAGGAAGTCTTCCACGAGATGGGGAACTGCTGCAGACTGTGACCAAGGTGGAGAATACGCTCTTGCAAGCTTATTTGCACAGTTACTCAGTAGTCTGAAGCTGAAGAAAACAGCAGCAGGGCAGAAAATCTCGACTCCGTCGCTGTTAGGGGCCTACAACTCTTCCATCCCACGATGGAATGGTTGGTCAGAAGCGTTGCCTCTTCTCCCAGCACTTTTGTCCAGCTCCAGACCTCCGGCGGTACCGAGGTGTTGCTCCTTCTGCTGCGTATTGTGACAGATAGTTCCATGTGTGTGACAGCGTAGGCATGGCTGGCTGGTCCCCCGAACAAAAAAGAAGTGGCCGAAAAATGCCAGGCTAACAGAACAAGGAAAGTTGTAAAAACATTAAAGTAAAAAGTATAAAGTACAAAGTAAAGTAAAAAAGAATGCTTTAGGAAATATTAAAATGTCATTTAAAAAAAGATAGAAGAGCTGTAAAACATGAAAAACATAAGAGTCTGACACCCTTGGTGCAGAGCTACTGCCACAGGCTTCCGCTTGAACGGCGCCATCTTGGCTAATTAAGGGTATTTGCATGTTAGGAGTACCTTGTTATTGTTTTTCCATTGCTTTCTCTCCGTTCTGATGTTTCCACACTCTTGTTTTTCCCTCCTGCCTTGCCGTTGTGCTCGCGCAGCTGTGCGTCATTCAAAATTAGTTCCTGTTGTGTTTATTTAAGAGGCACTGATTTTTATGTCATTTATAAGATCGTCTGCCTTATCTCCCTCGCCATGTGTAGGCGTTACCTTGTTCCTCGATTCCTTGTTTTTTCCCTAGTCCGGTTTGGTTTTGTGATTTTATTTCTAATTATTTTATTTTCTAAAATACTGCCTAAGTAATTAAATGTTTGGAATGAGCACTTTTTCCCTCGTCCCCACCTGCTTCCCCGCCACTGGGTCCTATTTCTATTAACCTCACCTCGACGTCTCCCCAAAGACGTAACAGAATGATCTGACCAGCCTGGACTCAGCACGAAGCTCCCAAATCACTTATAGGGAATTTAGAATGACTATACCGTGGTGTTGGCACCTCAAAGAAGTTCTGGCAGCAGAAGAGTCCCGGAATATCAGCTCCACGGACTCTGTGTGGTGGTTGACGGGAACACTCAGGTAGGACTTTCAAGCACTGCCCGCTGACGACCGGGAAATCGCCTTGTTTTTGGGCGGAGGCCCAGCGGCGAGACGTGTCGCGGAAGTGGTTGATGGTCGTGTCACGCCGTCTTCCCGGAGGAGGCGATGAGCGGAGAGGAGGGAGGAGTGACTGGACGCACAAGCACCCGAAGTTGCTCCCTGCTCGCCTTTGCCCTTCCAAGCTGATAGATCTGAAAATACAACTTCAGGAGCAGGTTAAGAAAGAGTGAGATCAATTTAATAGGAAATAGGTTTATTACCGGACTGCAGGAGGGGGAAGGGGGGAATGCTCAAACAGCTGTGAACCGCTCACAGTCTGTCGTCCTCGCAATTCTCTCTGAAAGAACAGTGAGTCAGTCTTTATATATGAAAACAGGGCATAGTATGGTTTCTATGACAATGACCAAACTCTGGGCAAAGTCAGATTAATCAGTGACAGGTCTCCATGACGACCACAAAACTTTGGGTAAAGTCAGATTAATCAGTGGCAAGTCTCCATGGCAACGGCGAAACTTTGGGCGAAGTCAGGTTAATCAGTATCAAGTCCCCATGACAACGACCAAACTCGGGGCAAGTCCTTTATGACAATGATGTTTCTATACTTACAAAAACTGATCCAATATGAACAAGCAATTTCCAAGCGACGTTGTCCCTTTATCTTAATGTTATCTTACAATTCCCTCCTCTTGTAAGTATAAAACATTGGAACTTTGTTTGTTAGCGACGCTACTTTTGAACTAAATTCTTCACAAATGATTTCGAACTAGAGTTTAAACCGACCAGAAGGTGGCGAAAACCCTTCACGCAGTTGAGGCAAAATTGCTCCCTTGACCTCCTACTGGGGACGATCACCTCATGGTCTGGTGTCTCAGAATAGGAAAGACATTAATCAGTGTTAGACAGTAGCGCCACATTAGAGTCAGATTGGTATATGGATTGTTGCATGTGTATACGAGTTAGCATTAACTGGGTTTCAACAATCATGCTACGTTCGAATGTGGCATTCATGGTACATTTGATCAAAGTGTAGAAGCAGGGTAAACAACAGATTAGGATAACACGCACGAGAGTAATAGCAGTTACAAATTGTACTAGGGCTTTCAAAAGAGTGTCCATGAGCCTGAGAGGAAGTAGTCAAGCCATCCTCGTTATGGAACCGGATGTCCGGTCACAGCGCTCTGCATGTTCCTCATAGCCTGCTGGGCATCATGGACTGAGTAGGATGTGCCGGCAGGGATGAAGGCGCAGCATGAGTGTCCCACCATGGCACACACACCACCTTGCTGGGCGGCCACTCCGTCAAGAGCAGGGCAGCCCTGGACAATCACCTGGGCCAAGGCGGCTACCCTGGCCTCTCGGCCTTGCCGCAGCCAGACTGATGCGACGACACAGGCCCAAAACCTGCAGTCAATGGTCTCCAGACGCAGGGCGTTCTTTGCCACTTCCACCCAGGGGAACAGAGCCATTAGGATTTTGGAGGAGAATGACCAGTGTTTGAGGGGCACATCCAAGCCCCACACTGGATCCTGGTCGTGAGCTCCGACACTCGTTCATCAGCTTTGACGGTGGTGGCCAACTTGGTGAAGTTAGCGGTCAAAATCACACGAGAGGTCCGTCCCCATGTGGAGATGACCAGCACTTTCTTTTTATCACCTTGACGAGTACCAGGTCGCTTAGGGACAGGACCTCCTGTATTGGAGACCGAGGAAATGTCGGCAGATCATTCACATTTATCACAGTTCTTTCTTGGAACATTTTGCATAATCACTGAGTGAGAGAATCTGTTTCTCCTGTCTCCTCCACCATCAGTCTGAGTCTTACTGTTCCATTGGTTCTTTCAACGAGTCCAGCATTTTGGGAGCGGCAGGCGCAATGATACCTCAAGTCGATTCCAAGATGCCGTCCCATAGCTTGGATAATCCGGCTTACGAAGCGAGCACCACTCCAAATGACTTGTGGTATTCCATGGCTTGGAATGATCCTTTTGCATATGGCTTTTGCGACTGCCCTGGCGTCCGCTTTCTTGATTGGGCATATCTCAACCCACTCGGTCAATGACCACCAGACAGTACCTGCATATGCCACCTTGGTTCAGCTCGATAAAATCCATGTTCAGAACCTGAAGACAGTTTCTGCTTTGCTTACCTGGAATGTTAGGTTCATCATTATCATAAATGTGAACGCTTTGCCTTATTTCGTATATTAAATATTACATATATGCATACTTTGCATTTTAATACATCTCTTGCAAAAGTTCCAAAGCTCCAAAGTCGACCAAAAGACCTTTGGCGGTCACTTATCCTTCACACCTGGACTTCTCGAGACTATGGTTCAACAACAAGCTCTTGGGAACTGTGGATTTGTTTTGGGAAACGTGGCTTCTCAAGATGGTCTGCATCAACATTCTCTCTCTCTCTCTCTTTCTCTCTCTCTCTCTCTCTCTCTTTCTCTCTCTCTCTCTCTCTCTCTCTCTCTTTCTCTCTCTTTGGGAAGATTCGACAGACCTTCAATAGTTTTGAGAACTAAAGCTAATTTTTATGAGACTCTCATAATGTTTAGACTTCTGTTATGCATGTTGTTTAAATCTAATGATTATATTAGCAAAAGGGACACCGGGGTCTTCAGAATCATCTGACCGGAGGCATGTGTGGATGGATTCTCTTCTTGCAAGAATAAAAAGATATGATCTCACGTACCTCCATTATTGAAAGCTGAACTTGGAAATGAAAAATGAAAATCAGACGTAGGCATTGTCGTCATCATTGACTTGAATACTAAATTCTAAAAAAAAATACTAATTGGTAAATCTATCAAACCCATTTAAGAAGGTCTAGTCTCAATTAAAACCCATTCACCTTTTTTTGCATATAGAGACAATAAAACCTATATAATAAAAGAGTTCCCTATGGTTTTATGGCCTTGCTTTCTGAGCAATAATCTTTCCAATCAATATTGGAGTGGTTGCCAAAATGCACTAAAATTACCTTAAATCCAGCCGAAAAAAGCATTAAATGAATAAATACGAATACCGCTGCATAAATAAAAGTACTGGCGATTTTAAGAGACTATAACCGAGCACAGGGTGCTTGATTTCCTGGTGAAAAGTGCACTTTTAACCTGGTACCAGACCCAATTGCACTAAAATTATTTGTCATTCAGGTGGAAGTGTTCTGCCGATTCAAATAAGAACAACATTTTAATTTGAAATAATTTCCCATTATTTTTGGAAATATATATTCAAAATGATTTGCTGTCAACCTTAATTCAAAGATTGTTTTCCATGCTGGTGTAAATTATAGAATCTACTGTTATAACTACTTTTTTCTTCTGTCATTATAGTACTTACTGTTATGACTATTTTGTTTGGCCGTGAATAAATTTCCTTGTTATTCTAAATGAATGTTGTTATCTGTGACTTGTTCTTCTAAATGAATGTTGTGGTTTCTGTGACTTGCTGTTCTAAATGAATGTTGTTATCTGTGACTTGTTATTCTAAATGAATGTTGTTATCTGTAACTTGTTATTCTAAATGAATGTTGTTATCTGTGACTTGTTATTCTAAATGAATGTTGTTATTTGTAACTTGTTATTTTAAATGAATGTTGTTAACTCTAACTTGTTATTCTAAATCAATGTTATCAGTAACGGGCCTTATATGGCCCTGTTGGGGTTATTCTGTATTACTATTATATATAAATGTGTAGTAAATCATTTCTTTGTTAAATCATTCTTCGTATTGTTAAAAGGGTGCTCGGGGTCATAAACAGTCATTTAGTCCTCTCACAAGGACTGCTTATCCAACGATTGTTTATCCGACATCTCCCCCAGTCTGGGGCTCCGAGGACTGTTGATCTAGGTTTGCAGGAAGTAGACGCCAAGGTTTCTGACTAACAACAGATACGGATATCTGCCACTTCCAGCAACACTCGCATAGTGTGCATTCCTCGTGACGCACTTCAAGCTTCTTTATGTAATTGTTAAATAATTGTTATGTCAAACAAAGGTGTGATTGTTTCAATCCAAATTTGTTTTTAGTTTCCTGTTTTGTTACTGGTAAATACCTTGGTTGTTATTATAGTTACAGAGGTTTTTGCTTACGCATGTTGAATCATTCAATAACCTTGTAATTGTTTCGATTTATGGCTTTAAAGCCGTACGGGAATTACTGTTCGAGCAGATACTTTGGAGATCAAGATGAAGTCCTGACGCTCTGATCTACCTACTCTTAAGGTCCCTATCAGTGACGCAATCTATTTAATTAAATGTCAATAATTAAATAAGATGTCTGCCTGCAGTGATTGATAATTATATTGGAAGGGTAATTATTAATGAACCTATCAGGCCCGCAGGCCGAGGTTGAAAAACTTGTACACACACACGACCGGGGGCGGGGCGAGCGCGTCCGCTAAATATTCTTTGGCTAGATATTTGGTCTGCCAATTAGTCGTTCGGCTAATTCTAAGTTCGGCCAGATGACCCTTCGGCCGTCGGCCAGATGTTAGTCGGCTAAATGTCTTTCGGCAAGTAGACCGTGCGCCATATATTGGTGGTCAGCCAATCAAAAACACAAGAAGACTGACAACAATTCACGCACACACTCATAATCTAACATCAGTGGTCTGCAACATTAAAAAGGTAGATTCATCAAGACTTCCTCCCGATCTCCAAAGTATCTCCTCAAACCGTGAATTCTCGTACGGCTTTAAAGCCATAAATCAAAACAATTACAGTTACAGAGTTATTGTTTAATCCAACATGCATAAGCAAAAACAACATCTGTAACTATAATAACAATTAAGGTAAGTAAAAATAATAGAAAAGGAAAATAAAACTCCACTATATATATATATATATATATATATATATATATATATATATATGTATATGTATATGTATATGTATATGTATATGTATATGTATATGTATATGTATATGTATATGTATATGTATATGTATATGTATATGTATATGTATATGTATATGTATATGTATATGTATATGTATATATATATATATATATATATATATATATATATATATATATATATATATATATATATATATATATATATATATATATATATATATATATATATATATATATATATATATATATATATATATATATATATATATATATATGTTGTTCAAACTATTGTAAGAATAGAATTGTTGTTTGAACTTTTAAGTAAGTGACTAATATGGGTCAGAAAGCATCAAAGGTAATAGGTTGGTTGCCAAATATCAGAATGTAGTGCAGAATGGGCCTTTTTGAATGACTGTCCACTTATACTAAGAAGTGGTGTTGATCTTTCTCTGCAAAGTCAATATGTATTCACTACCAAACTCTGCCAGCAGTGTAGAGCTGCTGCTGGTGGTAGTTTCCTCACACTCTGACAGGCCTCACATTGTTGTACTGTATGTTCTCTTTCACTGTCCAGCTGCGGCCACCACAAGTAGCTCCTGGCCAAGGCCTTCATCCTGCATCCTCCAGGGTGTCCTTGGTGAAGATCATGCAGTAGTTGCTCTCGGTGTGCTGGTGGAATGATGACTCGAATTCCCCACAATATGCAACCTTGTTCCACAGACAGTTAATTTTTCCGGGAAAAGTATGGTTTCAGTCTCTCTTCTTTGTTATGACTTGGCCATCCAGACCAAGTCAACACTAGTAATTTGCATACGACTGGGTCCTTGAGAGTGCTCTTTGCGATCTCTGTAGCCTGCACGGGGAGCTCATCCACTACTGAGAAATAGAAGATGCTGTTTTCCTCAGCTGTGTTATCCTTCCCCTTCCCCGGCAGTCTAGATAAGGCATCTGCATTGGCATTTTCCACCGACGTTCTGTACTCGATATTGTAATTTTAAGCCATCAGTCTCAGCGCCCAACGCTGCATTCACAGAGCAGCTAAAGTGATGATTTCAGACTTGGGTCCCAAAATGGCAAGAGGGGGCTTGTGGTCAGTTCATAAACTTAACTTGCGGCCATATAAATATTAATGAAATTTGCTCACGCCAGAAATTATGCGATCGGTTTCTCATCCCCATTTTCCATTATGTGAGACATGACCGCTGTTTCCCTACATGTGTCTCCGACCACTCATGCATCCTTACAACAGATTCGATCCCAACAGTCGCCTAACCCAACCCACGGTACCCACCAGACGCCAACGCCGGAGCCTCGATTTCCACCCCTATGATCCAGTGTGGGGCCCCCCTCGAACACAAACACTGGTCAGTCTCCTACAAAATTCTATATTCCTTGGTAGGAACCGCAAAGAACACCCTACGTCTGGAAACCATTGACTACAGATTCCAGGCCTATGTCACCGGATCAGTCCGACTACAAGGCCGAGAAGCCCATTTAACCGCCATGACCCAAATGTTTATCCAGAACCGCCTTGCCCTTGACAGAAAAACCGCCCAGTAGTGAGGTGTGTGTGCAATAGTTGGAGAACACTGCTGGACCCTTATCCCAGATGAAACCGGCGACAAAGATGGACGCAGAGGAATTTTTCTCGAGTGCCTCGAGTTTTTGCCTCTGCCCTGACAAGTGACTTTGTTGTTTTCCATACGCTGTGAAAAGTAACTGATGATGATATTTGTAATCTAAACCTGGAGAGGAGCAATACAAATTGATATGATTAAAACTATATTTTAGTTACTACAGGGGGAAATGTGAAATTTATCAACAGTTTACTGCCATGCTTCCTGAGTAACCAAAAATAATGTTTCAGTTGTACATAAAAAAACATAATTGTCATTGAGACTTAGCCCTGCATCCTTGTCATAACCCTGCGTCCTTGTCATAAATGAACTTCTTAACCAACCGACCACAAACTGTTAGACTTGGTTCCCAGCTCTCTTCCTCTATTACACTGAGCCCTGGCTCCCACTCAAGGCAGTGTACTGAGTCCTCTTCTGTACTCCTTGTACACATAGGACTGTACACCAACCCTTCAGTCTAACTCTATCATCAAATTTGCCGATGACACCACTGTGTTCGGACTCATCTCAGGAGGGGATGAGTCGGCCTACAGACATGAGGTCAACAAACTGTCTTCATGGTCCTCGGTGAACAATCTCACACTGAACACCACGAAAACTAAATAAATAATCCTGGACTTTTGCAAACACAGCACGGATCTGGCCCCATTCCTCATAAATGGAGTATGTGAAGACAGGGTCCAGTCCTTTAAATTCCTTGGGTCCACGTCATGAATAAGCTCTACAGTGGTAGTGAAGAAGGCCCAGAAAAGACTCCATTTCCACAGGGTATTCAGGGGGAACAACTTGGACACTAAGCTTCTGGTAACCTTCTATAGAACCACTGTGGAGATCACCCTGGCATACTGCACACAGTGTGGTATGCAGGAAGCACGGCAGCAGACAAAAAGGCCATGCAGAAAGTGATTAACACTACCCAGAAGATCGCTGACTGCTCTCTGCCCTCACTGGAAGACATTGCCAGCCCTCATTACCTCAGAAGAGCCAGGATCATCATTGGGGACCCATACCACCGTGGTCACAATCTGTTACAGCTGCTGCCCTTTGGCAGACGCCACAGGTCCCACAAAGTATGGTCACATAGGCTTAAGGACAGGTTTTTTCTCATATCCATCATGACTCTAAACTTGCGTTAACACAACACAATCCCTTATGTGTAATAACTTCGGGGTGAGGTAATATGAAAAGACGTTGTGCGGTGATCTGCCTCCTACTGGCTGACGGAAGGTAAGTGAAAGACAGTGAGAGGTAAATTATCCGCTCAGGGGGTGATGCGATGTATCCATAATGGCATAACGCCAGATTACGAGTCCACAATTATCACTTAACAGGGTCTTTTGCCTAGAAAATGCACCTTATGGAGACGCACTACCAATTTCATGACACGTTTGGATATGATAACAATTAGGCTATTTTTGTTGATAATGACGACAAAGCCTATGTCCGTTTATTATTATATTATTATTAATATTATTAAAACCCTGCATCCTTGTGATGGAGAACTTTGCCCTGAAGTTGTCCAAACGTGTCAGTCCAAAGCCTCTATGACAACTTCGGTTCATACTGGGAGTTGTTGCAAGGAACAGACTGTACAGAGACAGCTGTTCAAGCTCTACCCATCCTGCAGCCTGGTAATAAACTTATCTTCAAATTCGTCTCACTCTTTCTGTGACTGCTCCAGAAGGCAGGTCAGCCAGACAGACCCAACACAGGGTTCAGTGCTAGCTCTACTCCTCTTCTGTCTTCAGATGAATGATCTGCCAAGCTGTTGTCTTTCAATTGTCACCATCCCATTGTATGCCAATGATGCTGCGCTATATGTCCACGCAAAAGACAAAAAGACATGCAGCACAGGAACTCACAGATGCAATAATGAGAATGAAGAACTGGCTTGAAAATTCCCAATTACGAAGAGAGTCTTAGATATCTAAGACTGTATGAAGATACTTCTCAACAAGGGTGACAAATAACAGCGATACCAATGTTTTTGTCCAAGGAAAAACAATCAATGTTGTCTGAGAATGTAAGTACCAAGGAATCACTCTTGATTCTCAACTTTTCTTTAAACGACAGGTATACATAAATACTCTGAATAATATTAAATTCAATTTGTTCAATTTTTATGAGAAACAATCCAATACTTACATAAAAGTGATAGGTACACCAATAAGTACTCCCAAATTAACCTTTCAAAAAAGGAGGCATCTGAAGTCATATGCTTTTAGTCTTGCAAAATTAGGGTTAAAAATTAACCCTATCTTTTACAAATTCGGTACAAAAAATACAAATACAAACTTACAAATTATGTACAAAGGGAATTCACAGATGGGATTTTGTATTAAAAAACAGTAAAACTCACAAATTGTATGCAATGGCTAGCAAGTAATCAAATTTGTTCGCAAATTTATCTGGGTTTGCATTGATGGTCGTCGTCGTGTCGCTCGTCAGCAGGAATTTGAACAAATTTATGAACTCAATGACATGCAATTGATTTTAACATTGGATGAAATAGGGATATTTTGGCTATTGTTTATGAAACTTTTAACAGTTTGGAAAGTTTTCGCCTGCTCGGCCGCACACGCGTGACCATTTAGATGTGTGGTAAATGAGTGCTCTCATTGATATTTTGATATTAGATATTTAGATATTAAATTCATAAATATAATTTTGAGAGCTGGTTTCAACAGTACTTAGATATTAAACTCTCTCTCGTGAATATATTTTTGAGAGCTGTTCTCAACAGTAATGTCAGGTTTAAAACCATATACATTCAATAACTTCGGATCAGAGGTAGCACACGCAGAGTCGGCTTGATGAGATTTTCAAAGACTTTGGCTGAAGGAAGTGTCAGAATAGCCAGCTCTGGGAGATGAGTCCATCCCCCTAGCGTGACCAGTTCGAATCCCTACCTACCCCCAACAGTTTACTGTTGAAAGCAACCAACCAGGTTATCTCTCACTCTCAAAATTATGATCATAATAGAGTTTGTCATTGCATTGACAATGTCAGAGCATTAATAACTAAATATCTGAGACAACATTTAATTTGGTGTCAGAGGTGGACAGAAGAAAATAATTGATCATTCCAAATCTTGTAACAAGATGGTGTCATCTGTTCCACCCCACTATTAGTTTTAATGAGCATGCTTTTTTCAGCCTGATGTGAACTCCCAGTGGCCAGATGATCTTAAAGTTCAATAAGACTTTGGTCCGTGTAAGAAAATTAGTTTTCCCTGTCATCACAATTAATGTCTCAAATCCAACTGACAATGATATCCGCTTACTCGGGCGCACTGTAATTGGCATAGTAAGAAAATCTTCCCGCTGAGATTTTTGAAGCAGCCCCAGCACCAATTACAGTCAACCACACCAGCATTCACACCCCATCCAATACAGGTGAACAATGGGACACACCTGTAGATGTATGTCACCTGACGGTACCCGGTCATTTCGTTGACGGACACTTGGTCGACGGACACTTCGTCCCCGGATGTTTGGTTGAACGGAGTTTAGTCGACGGACAGTTGATCGACCAGACGTTTCGTCGAACGGATATTTGGTCGACGGACATTTTGGCACCGGATTCGCCACCGGACATTTCATCGAACAGACAATTCGTCGCCGGATTCGCTTGCTCTCAATATTATAATCATGAGAGAGAGAGTTTATTGTTGAGAGCGATCAACCAGGTAATCGCTACCGCTCAAAATCACAATCATGAGAGGGAGAAAGAGTTTGTCATTGTATTGACAATATTAGATCATTAATATCTAAATATTTAATATCAAAAGTATCAATAAATTTCATATTGTTGTCGTGTGTACATGTTTTTCAATTTGTGTTTCTGGGTGACGGAACAAAATGTCCTGTTCTCATGTGTCTATAGACAAACTTACCTCGCCCGTGCCCATCCCACATTTTATACTAGTTTACAAGAAATTACAATTAATATACTAATAGTCTCAATGTGTCTGTTCGGCGAGCTGTCTGGATCACATATACACACACACAGTTGACAAGAAATTACAATTAATATGCTAGTTGTCTCGATGTGTCTGTTCGGTGAGCTGTCTGTTCGGCGAGCTGTCTGGCATCGTCGCGGGCTAAAAGTAGTTGTCTCGATGTGTCTGTTCGGTGAGCTGTCTGTTCGGCGAGCTGTCTGGCATCGTCGCGGGCTAAAAGTATACTAAGACTTTTATATGTTCGATAAAAATGAGCACATAAAGGATTTAAACACCTAGCTGTATTGCAATTTCTTTCTTTTAGAAATTGAGAGAATGAAGGTTTGTCTGCACCCCAGTCAACATGAATCGGATATCTACCGCCATCAATTGCAGCCAATGGGTTAAATGAGTCCTGAGTACTCTGCACCTCAAAGTCAACATTAATCAAACGACCTCAAATCGACCAAGCAATTGAATTCTTCATTAGACATAAATATGAGAAGAAAAAATACAGTAAAAACGTGACCAATGGAGGCAGTCAAAATGAATTGTATTCTAAAGCAACTGAAAAAGCACATTTATTTCTGTTAGGACAAGAATTGTGCACCTTTTAGGTAGAGGCGAGGAAATGAGGAATAGGACACAATTCCTGGGGAGCAGGTGTGACATGTTAAAGTGAGTTAAGTTATAAATAAGTGCATGTGTGATATAAAAATAGTTTTGGAATTGGGTGTTTATCATTCTTCGATTATTGATGCCTCCAGCCATATAGCAAGGGTATGGATCGGTATTCGATTTTTTGTGTCTGGACTCATGTAGCTGACACGCGGGGATAGCTGACACGCGGGAGGGGGAGGGGGTTAAGGCATATCACTAAAAGTTGGCTTGAAGATAACAACAACTGACCTGTCTGATTATTTCCCCCTGTGTTTTAAAGGTATGTTGTTTTGTTGTGGAGACCGATTGAGTGTGGGGTTTGCAAGAGACAATAGTTAGCATGTGAGAAAGAACATAATGTTTAGTAATGTTTGTTTACTTTTTATGTGTGCATGAATGTGCAAGTCTCGGGGGGAGGACAGGTATAGCCTTTAGCAAGCTACCTTTCGCCGCCATTATAGCGTTAGCATGATAGTGTGCAGTATATGACGGTCGTAGCAAAGGAAGCTATGCTATTGAGACTTCACGAGCCTCGAGTAGTGCACAGGTAATAGCATTAGCAACGTACCCTCGGCCGTCATTAGCATTAGCATTGTGATGTGTATGTGTGTATGGCGGTCGTATCAATGAAGCTAAGTAATGGTATTGAGATTCCTTTGTTTGCCCTGCTAACTAGCTGAGGACTTTGCTAAGTTGCAAAACAAAAGGTCACAAGTTACAATAGTCATAAGTCATGACCGTTTATGCAACAAGTACATTGTTTTGGGTTATGACGGGTTGTTAATATATTTATATGTATATATTTGGGTGTTATTGTATATTATGTTTTTGTGTGAATTGAATTGATATCACTAAAAGTTGGCTTGAAGATAACAACAACTGACCTGTCTGATTATTTCACCTGTGTTTTAAAGGCAAAAATTGCTAGAATTCAGGGGTACAACACAGGCAAGGACGAAGGAAAAAGTGGTGTTCAAACAAAAACTTTAATAACTTAGCCAGGAGGCAAGGAAAGTAACAAGGGACGTATCAAGAAATAACAAAAATCAAATCCGACTTGGAAAAACACGGGGAAGTGAGGAAACTTGGAACATGGACCGAGACAATGGAGAAAAATGGCATGGCAAATAAAAGCAGACAATCCGACAAATTATATAACAATCAGTAGGGTCTAAATAGACAACAGAAACTAATTCTAAATGACGAACGGAAAGTCAGGAGGGAAAACCAACAATAGGAAATTGAACATAAGAACTCTCAGAGAAAACAATGAAATAATAATAAGAAGCCAATCCTAACAAGGTATTACATTCAAAAATATGAATTGTTGATGGCTCTCTCATTTCCCAAACCCTGAGGTATACTATAAAGCAGGTGTGCTCAACACGTCGACCACGAGCTAAGGTACATCGCATGAGAGAAAGATTTGATCCAGTAAAACAATAAAAAGAAATTTATGAGACTTGGGCGGGAAAAAAGCGCCATCGCGAGTCCAAGCATGATTATTAGCTGCCTACACTACTTTGGGTCCTGACTGGCATTAGGTATATCAACAGCATACATAACTACTAAGCTTCGTCTTTGGCCCAGAAAAAAAGGGTTAAATTAAAAATAAAACTTGGAGCAAAAAAGTATGAGCACCCCTGGTATAAAGGATGGATTCTTCTTTCTGACTATGAACAGGATTATTCATTGTATATGTGATAAAAAAGACAACATAAGCAAACCCTTCACTAGGATTTACGTGAAATAAGAAAGATGCTAAATTGATTAATCTTATTTTATCAGGATAGTTGATGAAATTTGAAATATGATAAATTGAATTTGATAGTTATTGTTTCTTCACTTAAAAAATGTGGTTCAATCCATGAAAGATAGGAGAGTGGTACGGGCGTCAGCACAAAAGTAATAGACACAAGGCTTAAAAGAGGGATGGGATAGTGTTTAGCATTTAATATTCTACTGCATGAATTTTGGTTGATTTTAATTTGTGAAAGGAAAATGTTCATAGCAACTTTAGAGGTGAAATTGTCAAAATAAATGTTTGGGGTTCCCTTTGTTCATTTTTGTCTTTGTTCATTTTTGTCAAGATGGTTTTATTACTCAAACGCTAAAAGATCATGCAAGCAGGGGCAGGCAACAACAGCCGCTACGTTGACTGCCCTCCTGCGAGGGTTGCAGAATTCATTTGTCATTATGTGGAGGTATCAATCTCCATATAGGTGAACAAAATGGACATTGGTGTGACTTCTGCTGCGTCAAAGATGCTGGAACACCAGTCTGTCTGACTAAGAGGGGAGTTGGGGTTAACATCTATCTGCTCATTACATCGAAAGTCATCATTTATGCGGTTCCAGGTGCTGACTGAAATGTGGACAAGTGCTGCAGTGCTGCTGAGGATAGGACAACTCCCCCTGGGGTAAGATATACCAGGGAGTCACAAATACCACAGCAGAAGGGTTCAGTCAAGGATGAGTCAGTGTTACGACTCCCCCTGGGGTAAGATATACCAGGGAGTCGCAACTATCACAGCAGACGGGTTCGGTCAAGGATGAGTTCGGACAAACACTGCAAGTAGCCTTCAGTTATATTTTATTTACAATAAAGTCCATAAGTAAGCAAGGCATCAAGGTATCAAAGGGGTGAACTGACAAATGAAAAGGGTTTAAATAAGGGCAGGAAGTGAATCTTGATTGGAGGAAGGATGATTGGGGAAGTAGTAACAGCTGTGTTGGCCTGGGCAGGGCTCTGTCACAGGGGTGGAGCCACAGCTCCATGCACCTGCAGAGAAAAGAATCCACACACCTCCTACATAGTGTGTGTCCAGGCTGCCAGCCGTAACACCTCCCCAGTCAAGAGTCAACCTGTTGACGAAATTGAACCACCAACCTGCCTCAATCAACCAATACACTCCTGAGATAACTCTCCTAAACCCGAGACAGGGCATCATCCATAACCTCTTCTTCTGCGCCGGCTTCCATTTTTGCACCGGTATCTTCTTCTTCTGCGCCGGTATCTTCTACTACTTCTGCGCCGACTTCCATTTCTGCGCCGACTTCCATTTCTGCGCCGACTTCAATTTCTGCGCCGACTTCAATTTCTGCGCCGACTTCAATTTCTGCGCCGACTTCAATTTCTGCGCCGACTTCAATTTCTGCGCCGACTTCAATTTCTGCGCCGACTTCAATTTCTGCACCATCCTCTTCTGGCACCTTCTTTTGTGTGGGCGTGCTTTAATGCGCCCTCTTTTTCGCCTATTCCACTTCTGCGCCGTCGTCCTCTTCTGTGCCGGCGTGCTTTACTGCGCCCTCTTTTGTGCGAGCGTGCTTTGATGCGCCCTCTTCTGCGCCACCGTCCACTTCTGCGCCAGCATCCTCTTCTGCGTCAGCGGTGAAGAGGCCTGGCTGGTCTGGCGGGCGTCCGTGTCGGCCAGAAACGAGACAAGGAAGTGGTCGGTCCGACGGGCGTCCGCGCTAGCCGGTGACAAGGCGTCGCCGGTCTGGCGGGCGTCCACGCCGGCCAGAAACGAGACGAGGACGTGGTCGGTCCGGCGGGCGTCCGTGCCAGCCGGTGACGAGGCGTGGCTGGTCTGGCGGGCGTCCGTGCCGGCCGGTGATGAGCCGTGGCCGATCTGGCGGGCGTCCGCGCCGGTCCTTTAAGTATTGGCCAAGCCCCCTTCCTTTAGGAGACACCAGAATTTTAGAACGGTCAGGCACCTTACCCTGTTTGATCGGAGGGTCGCCAACTCCCTCGCCCAGGGGTGCCAGAGCTTTGCCGCTCTGGCGTCGCCGGCCCCATCATCCAGGGGCGCCGGAGCATTGCCACCACTTCTGGAAGGGCAGGCACTGGCCAGAACGGTGCCTCGTAGAACGGTGCTAGGAAGAACTGTGCCTGAAAGGCCGGCGGGCACCGGAAGCCTGGTTAGTTGCTTCGGCACGGGTGCGAGTGGCGGCCCCAGTGGCGACGGAAGTACTTTGCGTGGCCTCGGCACCGGAACTTGGGGTGCTTTCTGCAGGCTGATCTCCGCAGCGGACATTTTCCTCTTGCCTTGTTTTTTTTTCTTCTTCCAATGCCTTTTCCTTTTCAAGCCGCTCTTGCTCCAATGTTTCCCTTTCTAAATATTCCTGCTCCAAAATATTTTCTCTTTCAATCAGCTCTTTTTCTTTTTGATTTGCTACCAAGGCCTTTTCTCTTTCTAGTTTTTCTTGCTCTATGGCCTTTTCTCTTTCTAGTCACTCTTGCTCCAAGGCTTTTTCTTTTTCTAGTTTCTCTTTCTCTATGGCCTTTTCTTTTTCTAGTCGATCTTGCTCCAAGGCTTTTCCTTTTTCAAGTCGATCTTGCTTCAAGGCCTTTTCTTTTTCTAGTCGCTCTTGCTCCAAGGCTTTTTCTTTCTCTTGCCTCTTAAATTCCAAAACTCTTTCTTTCTCAAGCCGTTCTTGCTCCAGACATGCTTTCTCTACACCAGGGGTCTCAAACTCAATTTACCTGAGGGCGGCAAGAGGCAGAGTCTGGGTGAGACTGGGCCGCATCAGGATTTCCACAAGAAAAGCGCTGATAAAACATTCCAACGTTATCAAATATCTTTATTTTTAACTAAATATAATGGATTAAATAAATTAACTTAAAGATTAATAAAAAAATAAATCAATAAGTAATAAAAAAAAAATAATGAGAATACAGTAGATATACAGTGGCTGGCTAAGTAGAGAAAACTAATTATTTTTATTCCGTTTCAAGTGTCTGTATTAACAGCTCTTTAAATTTTAACTTTCTGAACTTGAATGGAACATAGAACAAGAAATATTCTGGACACAGCTTCTCTTGTCTACTTTTTGCTGCTGGAGACCTGGCAGCGCTTCTTCTCACATAGCTGAGTCACATTTGGTTTGAGGGAGGAAGCAGTGGAGACCCTCAATAGAGCTTGAAGATGCTCATCAGTAAGTCAGGACCTATACTTGGACTTATTGAAGTTCAAGGTGGAGAAGAGTTTCTCACACAAGTATGTGCTCCCAAAAAGGCACATGGTCCGCTTGAACATTTGGGAAAGTTCAGGGAAACTGGGGGTCAACTCTCTCAAAAATTGCCCATGCTTGTCTGCTTCTCCACTCACCTCCCTGAACTTGGCTTTGAGTGCAGAGTTGCACTGCAGGTCAATGAGCTCAATTTGAAGCTCAGGAGGGGCATCTTGCACATCAAAGGAGAAGGGGTCCGCAAAAATTTGAAATGTGGCTTTGTGTGTCTTGAAGTCTGCAAATCTGTGATCAAATTCCTCCTGCAGCTTCAAAACATATTTCTCACCACTGTATGGTGTGCTTGCATCCACAAGAGCCTTACATGCTGGTAAATGGAAAAGGTTTGTCTGAGAGAGCTGGGGTTTCCATAACAAAAGTTTAGTGCAGAATGCTCTCACGTTGTCATAGGCAGCACTGACAAGTTGCCCCTGGCCTAGTAGCTTCTTGTTCAGTAAGTACATTAAGCTCATGTGTGATATAAACAAGAAAAGCTAAGTCCATGAGCCATTTGGGATTACTTAGCACAGGAACAGCAACCCCGTCTATCTCCATAAAGTCTTTTACTTCTGCTCTCAACTCAAAAAGTCTCTTCAAGAACTTGGCTTCTGACTCCAAGGGAGTCAAAAGTCAAGAATTAAGCAAGCGAGAAGCAGGCGGGAAGCAGGCGGGAAGCAGGCGGGAAGCAGGCGGGAAGCAGGCGGGAAGCAGGCGGGAAGCAGGCGGGAAGCAGGCGGGAAGCAGGCGGGAAGCAGGCGGGAAGCAGGCGGGAAGCAGGCGGGAAGCAGGCGGGAAGCAGGCGGGAAGCAGGCGGGAAGCAGGCGGGAAGCAGGCGGGAAGCAGGCGGGAAGCAGGCGGGAAGCAGGCGGGAAGCAGGCGGGAAGCAGGCGGGAAGCAGGCGGGAAGCAGGCGGGAAGCAGGCGGGAAGCAGGCGGGAAGCAGGCGGGAAGCAGGCGGGAAGCAGGCGGGAAGCAGGCGGGAAGCAGGCGGGAAGCAGGCGGGAAGCAGGCGGGAAGCAGGCGGGAAGCAGGCGGGAAGCAGGCGGGAAGCAGGCGGGAAGCAGGCGGGAAGCAGGCGGGAAGCAGGCGGGAAGCAGGCGGGAAGCAGGCGGGAAGCAGGCGGGAAGCAGGCGGGAAGCAGGCGGGAAGCAGGCGGGAAGCAGGCGGGAAGCAGGCGGGAAGCAGGCGGGAAGCAGGCGGGAAGCAGGCGGGAAGCAGGCGGGAAGCAGGCGGGAAGCAGGCGGGAAGCAGGCGGGAAGCAGGCGGGAAGCAGGCGGGAAGCAGGCGGGAAGCAGGCGGGAAGCAGGCGGGAAGCAGGCGGGAAGCAGGCGGGAAGCAGGCGGGAAGCAGGCGGGAAGCAGGCGGGAAGCAGGCGGGAAGCAGGCGGGAAGCAGGCGGGAAGCAGGCGGGAAGCAGGCGGGAAGCAGGCGGGAAGCAGGCGGGAAGCAGGCGGGAAGCAGGCGGGAAGCAGGCGGGAAGCAGGCGGGAAGCAGGCGGGAAGCAGGCGGGAAGCAGGCGGGAAGCAGGCGGGAAGCAGGCGGGAAGCAGGCGGGAAGCAGGCGGGAAGCAGGCGGGAAGCAGGCGGGAAGCAGGCGGGAAGCAGGCGGGAAGCAGGCGGGAAGCAGGCGGGAAGCAGGCGGGAAGCAGGCGGGAAGCAGGCGGGAAGCAGGCGGGAAGCAGGCGGGAAGCAGGCGGGAAGCAGGCGGGAAGCAGGCGGGAAGCAGGCGGGAAGCAGGCGGGAAGCAGGCGGGAAGCAGGCGGGAAGCAGGCGGGAAGCAGGCGGGAAGCAGGCGGGAAGCAGGCGGGAAGCAGGCGGGAAGCAGGCGGGAAGCAGGCGGGAAGCAGGCGGGAAGCAGGCGGGAAGCAGGCGGGAAGCAGGCGGGAAGCAGGCGGGAAGCAGGCGGGAAGCAGGCGGGAAGCAGGCGGGAAGCAGGCGGGAAGCAGGCGGGAAGCAGGCGGGAAGCAGGCGGGAAGCAGGCGGGAAGCAGGCGGGAAGCAGGCGGGAAGCAGGCGGGAAGCAGGCGGGAAGCAGGCGGGAAGCAGGCGGGAAGCAGGCGGGAAGCAGGCGGGAAGCAGGCGGGAAGCAGGCGGGAAGCAGGCGGGAAGCAGGCGGGAAGCAGGCGGGAAGCAGGCGGGAAGCAGGCGGGAAGCAGGCGGGAAGCAGGCGGGAAGCAGGCGGGAAGCAGGCGGGAAGCAGGCGGGAAGCAGGCGGGAAGCAGGCGGGAAGCAGGCGGGAAGCAGGCGGGAAGCAGGCGGGAAGCAGGCGGGAAGCAGGCGGGAAGCAGGCGGGAAGCAGGCGGGAAGCAGGCGGGAAGCAGGCGGGAAGCAGGCGGGAAGCAGGCGGGAAGCAGGCGGGAAGCAGGCGGGAAGCAGGCGGGAAGCAGGCGGGAAGCAGGCGGGAAGCAGGCGGGAAGCAGGCGGGAAGCAGGCGGGAAGCAGGCGGGAAGCAGGCGGGAAGCAGGCGGGAAGCAGGCGGGAAGCAGGCGGGAAGCAGGCGGGAAGCAGGCGGGAAGCAGGCGGGAAGCAGGCGGGAAGCAGGCGGGAAGCAGGCGGGAAGCAGGCGGGAAGCAGGCGGGAAGCAGGCGGGAAGCAGGCGGGAAGCAGGCGGGAAGCAGGCGGGAAGCAGGCGGGAAGCAGGCGGGAAGCAGGCGGGAAGCAGGCGGGAAGCAGGCGGGAAGCAGGCGGGAAGCAGGCGGGAAGCAGGCGGGAAGCAGGCGGGAAGCAGGCGGGAAGCAGGCGGGAAGCAGGCGGGAAGCAGGCGGGAAGCAGGCGGGAAGCAGGCGGGAAGCAGGCGGGAAGCAGGCGGGAAGCAGGCGGGAAGCAGGCGGGAAGCAGGCGGGAAGCAGGCGGGAAGCAGGCGGGAAGCAGGCGGGAAGCAGGCGGGAAGCAGGCGGGAAGCAGGCGGGAAGCAGGCGGGAAGCAGGCGGGAAGCAGGCGGGAAGCAGGCGGGAAGCAGGCGGGAAGCAGGCGGGAAGCAGGCGGGAAGCAGGCGGGAAGCAGGCGGGAAGCAGGCGGGAAGCAGGCGGGAAGCAGGCGGGAAGCAGGCGGGAAGCAGGCGGGAAGCAGGCGGGAAGCAGGCGGGAAGCAGGCGGGAAGCAGGCGGGAAGCAGGCGGGAAGCAGGCGGGAAGCAGGCGGGAAGCAGGCGGGAAGCAGGCGGGAAGCAGGCGGGAAGCAGGCGGGAAGCAGGCGGGAAGCAGGCGGGAAGCAGGCGGGAAGCAGGCGGGAAGCAGGCGGGAAGCAGGCGGGAAGCAGGCGGGAAGCAGGCGGGAAGCAGGCGGGAAGCAGGCGGGAAGCAGGCGGGAAGCAGGCGGGAAGCAGGCGGGAAGCAGGCGGGAAGCAGGCGGGAAGCAGGCGGGAAGCAGGCGGGAAGCAGGCGGGAAGCAGGCGGGAAGCAGGCGGGAAGCAGGCGGGAAGCAGGCGGGAAGCAGGCGGGAAGCAGGCGGGAAGCAGGCGGGAAGCAGGCGGGAAGCAGGCGGGAAGCAGGCGGGAAGCAGGCGGGAAGCAGGCGGGAAGCAGGCGGGAAGCAGGCGGGAAGCAGGCGGGAAGCAGGCGGGAAGCAGGCGGGAAGCAGGCGGGAAGCAGGCGGGAAGCAGGCGGGAAGCAGGCGGGAAGCAGGCGGGAAGCAGGCGGGAAGCAGGCGGGAAGCAGGCGGGAAGCAGGCGGGAAGCAGGCGGGAAGCAGGCGGGAAGCAGGCGGGAAGCAGGCGGGAAGCAGGCGGGAAGCAGGCGGGAAGCAGGCGGGAAGCAGGCGGGAAGCAGGCGGGAAGCAGGCGGGAAGCAGGCGGGAAGCAGGCGGGAAGCAGGCGGGAAGCAGGCGGGAAGCAGGCGGGAAGCAGGCGGGAAGCAGGCGGGAAGCAGGCGGGAAGCAGGCGGGAAGCAGGCGGGAAGCAGGCGGGAAGCAGGCGGGAAGCAGGCGGGAAGCAGGCGGGAAGCAGGCGGGAAGCAGGCGGGAAGCAGGCGGGAAGCAGGCGGGAAGCAGGCGGGAAGCAGGCGGGAAGCAGGCGGGAAGCAGGCGGGAAGCAGGCGGGAAGCAGGCGGGAAGCAGGCGGGAAGCAGGCGGGAAGCAGGCGGGAAGCAGGCGGGAAGCAGGCGGGAAGCAGGCGGGAAGCAGGCGGGAAGCAGGCGGGAAGCAGGCGGGAAGCAGGCGGGAAGCAGGCGGGAAGCAGGCGGGAAGCAGGCGGGAAGCAGGCGGGAAGCAGGCGGGAAGCAGGCGGGAAGCAGGCGGGAAGCAGGCGGGAAGCAGGCGGGAAGCAGGCGGGAAGCAGGCGGGAAGCAGGCGGGAAGCAGGCGGGAAGCAGGCGGGAAGCAGGCGGGAAGCAGGCGGGAAGCAGGCGGGAAGCAGGCGGGAAGCAGGCGGGAAGCAGGCGGGAAGCAGGCGGGAAGCAGGCGGGAAGCAGGCGGGAAGCAGGCGGGAAGCAGGCGGGAAACAGGCGGGAAGCAGGCGGGAAGCAGGCGGGAAGCAGGCGAGAAGCAAGCGAGAAGCAAGCGAGAAGCAAGCGAGAAGCAAGCGAGAAGCAAGCGAGAAGCAAGCGAGAAGCAAGCGAGAAGCAAGCGAGAAGCAAGCATCAAACAAGTCAAGAGAATCAAGTCAGTCTGAACTGACAAATAAAAGTGTTTACATAAGGACAGGAAGTGAATCTTGATTGGAGAAGGGATGATGGGGAAGTAGTCACAGCTGTGTTGGCCTGGGCAGGGCTTTGTCACAGGGGTGGAGCCACAGCTCCATGTACCTGTAGATGAAAAGAAACACACCCTACTACATAGTGTGTGTCCAGGCTGACAGCCATAACAATAGCTTTTACACAGCAACAAGAATGAGAATGGTGTTTTTTAGGTTTCTTTGATGAAGACTTGACCGATTTCACCTTCCTTATTATTCTTTCAATTGCAAAATTAAGTTCAGTCGTACCATTAGTTATGACTGCCTCAATGTACGAAATTTTCAGATTGCAAGAGCTTTTTATACGGAAATGATTTCCCCAAGATACAAAACACGATCCAAGTTACGGAATCCCCCTAACGTCAATAGATTTTCCATATCCATTACTTTATTTTGAAATTTTTGCGGGTGCCTTGTTTACAACCTAGTTACACTCGACTGGGCTCTCATCGGCTGACTCGCAGCAATCACTATCCATGTTGCTAGATTCTCTTATGGGCAATTGACCGACGTATGTCGTCATGGAATTCTGACAGAACTCTCAACAGAGTGGCTGAAAAAACTAGAGTTAATTAAACACTGCAATACAGGAGGAATATAACGAGAAGGTGGACGAGGTGAAAGTAGCAAGCATTCCAAAAGCAAAAATCCAAGAAATGCTGGAGAATTTTCACGAACTTTGTCTTCGTAGAAATAAAAACATCCGGAAAAAATGTTCACGAGTCGTGCGATGGCCCACTTTAGAATTGATTTCAATTAAAAGCTTTATTGTCATTGTACATAAGTTCATACAGATACTTTGTTTATTGTACTTTGTACAACGAGATGCATTCCAGGTACAGCCCAACCGGACAGTTATGACATACTACATACATACATTTACAATATAGCCAGGCTGCCTGCCGATGCGCCTTTGACGGCGCTCCGGAATCAGTGTGAAAGTGAAACAATGGGTTAGGAAGGGTGAAACAAAATGTGGCCTTTCATTCCCCTTTTAAGAAAGAGGAATGACATACATAGAAAATAACAACATTTAAATACATTAAAATCAGTGCACTTGACAAGTAAGAACACCATATAAGGTATGGACAGGGTTGGATGAGGAGATCTGTCCCGAGAAATTAGATTAAATTAGAATGGTTCCAAGAAAACATGCAGGACTTGCATAAAGAAACTAAGATAATAGAACAAACAATAACTGCCTCTCACTCACGACGGCTGGAGTGGAGTCATACAGGTCGTGAAAACATTAAAATAAAAGGTATAAAGTACAAAGTAAAGTATAAAGGAAAGTCTCATCTCATTTTCTAAACCGTGTCCAATCAGCCTATTAATTAAATTGATATATTAAATAAATAAATATTCAAATGTAATAAAAGAGATATATTAGATGGATGACGTTTGTTGCATTACAAAACCAATATTAAGAGTCTCATCTCATCTCATTTTTTGAACCGCTTTATTCTCACGAGGGTCGCAGGGGGTCCTGGATCCTATCCCAGATGACTCTGGGCCAAAGGCATGGGACACCCTGAATTAGTGACCAGCCAATCGCAGGGCACAAAGAGACAAACAACCATTCACACTCACATTCATACCTAGAGGCAATTTTAAGTGTCAAATCGGCCTACGATGTACCAGTACCCGGAAAAAACCCACGCATGCCCGTGGAGAACATGCAAACTCCACACAGAAAGGTCCAAACCTGGATTTTCAAGTCCCCCTCTCTGTGAGGCCGACGCACAAACCACTCGCATCGCCGGGCCACTTGTTGCAAAATGGCACAGCAATAAAGTAATGTGTTTATTTATTTTTTATAATTGAGGTTGGATTCCATTTTTTGCGCTGTATATGTCTGCTGTGCAGTAGTGTGCAGCTTAGAAGAAACATTGTTACCTGTGTGATCAGCCTCACATAGTCATTAAAGTTGGCTTGCGTTCACGCCTCCTTGACACGTCGTCGATAGATGGTGTGAGCACTGGCTGTTATGGAGCATCACCGTACACTCTTGCAAGTATAGCTCTGGTCCATAGAGAACCTGCTGCAGAATCTGCCAAACAGCACGGCGACTCCAGCGTGCATCCACCAGTAACTGGGGATCCAACGGATCGACAAGGATGAGTTCGATGAAAGTGATAGGTTCACCAATAGGTATTCCCGAATTCACCTTAAAACAGAAATGGACATCTGACTCATAACCAGGTTTCTTGCAAGAGAGAATCAATCCTCACGCGCCTTTGGACCTGATCATTCTAATGAATCGAATCTTCTCCTGCCCATTTCTTACAAAAGGTTTAACAAGTATCATCCATTCAAAACAATTGAAGGTCTGTCGGATCTTCAGAAATCAAAACAATTGCAAGTCCTTCGGCGCTCAAGCGGTATCACCACCTAGTGCGAAGTCGAAGCCAAAACAATTGAGAGTCCTCCCGGATCTTCGGTATGGGTGACCGTGTGAGAGGCCGATGTTTCTCAAAACAACTTTGATAAGTCCAGCTGGATAGATATGTCGGGTAGACCTACCAACTGGCTTAATAATTGTTCGTTTATGTCGAGCCAGTTGGCCAAACTGGTTTTACAATTGTTTGTTGAGACAGTGGAATGTAGGATAGGCGAACTAGCTGGCCTTGCAATTGTTTGTTTGCACCACAAATTGTAAGATAGCTAACTAGCTGGCCTTGCAATTGTTTGTCGCCTGACGAAGTGTAACATAGGATAGCTAGCAGGGTTTGCAATTGCTTCCTTGTATTGTGGAATGTGGCCAACTCGCTTTGGAACTGTTTGTTTGGATCACACAATATAAGACAGGCTTTGTGAGCTATAAAAATATCGTGTTTGCATACAAATTAAACCTGCTAATGTCTAAACATATTAGCTCAAAGTTTTGTTTACATAAACTCTGTCCTACATCACTGTCTTAGAAATATTACTCTGCTTTCCTATATAAAGACTGACCCAGTGTTCATTCAGAGAGAATTGCGAGGACGACAGGCTGTGAGAGGTCCACAGCAGTTTGAGCATTCTCCAACTATCCTGTAGTCCGGTAATAAACTTATTTCATATTTAAATTGATCTCACTCTTTCTTAACCTGTTCCTGAAGTTGTATTTTCAGACCTATCAAGATGAGCGGCCTTCCCGTTGCAAAGTGTTATTCATTGCAAGCAATTATATAATAAATGTGAGACTAATGAACATAACAGAAAGCTTCAAAAGTGGACACTGCAGCTGCACCCGAAAAAAAACAAACAAGATGGTGCTGCATGGGCCAAGCAATACAGGAAAAACTGCAACTATGCAGAAGCGCACAAGGAGAACACCTTCAGCAGGAAAAGATATCGTGGCATGGGAACATCTCATCACCGCGCCCAACATAGACATGGAAGTGCCTCACAAATTCAGAGATCCAATCAGGATGGCCAGGACACTGGTCCTGGTCACCACTGACAGGCCATTGTTGAAGTTCGTCTTAGTGGACCAAGAAGTCCTAACCAACAGCTGCTTCTATTATAGGTGCGGCAGAACCATCGGCTGGAACCAGATTGCAAGAATTTTGGCAACTATTCTGGGGTACAACCCATCACATATCGATTCCAAATGTATCCGGCGATTTCCCTGTGCAACATGCTGCTGCAGGAGGCCATTGATTTTTATTAAACAAATTGAACTCGCCTGTGACAAGTTTGCTGAGCGGGACGACAACGATGGACAAAGTGGCAGTGACGCTCAGCCGGATCACGGGCGGACCTCCAGTCGTCAGTGGGGCAGCCTGCCTTACGAGAGCCTCTAAATCTGACATTTTCAGCTTACGAAACACTTTGATACTTTAAAATTATTGGTGTAAATTAAATTAATACGATGGCTATGTTATACACCGAGGAAAAACAAAGGGCAGATAAGAAAGTGGCATGCGGTTGACTGATATAAAAACCAATACGGCCAGTCGTAATCTAACTACTGGCATAAGTACGCCTTTGAAGCAGAAGATAGCATTAAAAGTGACGGTTCCTTGAGATGACGTCTTTTTGCTGAACAACGTGAGGAAGAGACTGTAAGTAATTTGGAGTTCTATTTAATGCTAAGTTGTTATGAATAAAATAAATTAAGTTTTTTAGATGTGTGTTTATGTGCATGTGTTCATGTGCTAATGTTAGCTTCCTCCCTTTCCTCTGCACATGCATAAACAGAAAACATTTTGCATGTTTTGATTCATTTTAATACCTTAATAAAACATTTTCTCTCATTTGTCACATCTTTCAGTCAAAATTGGGGAACATTGATCACTTCTAGTTAAGTAGTCTTAAATAATTAATAGTTTGTACTCAGTGTTTCTGTAATTCTACATCCTTGTATATTATTATTATTTTGTAAATGTAAAGCCTAACCATTAAACAAAAGATTGAAGTAAATGTTAATCCATGTTTCCTGTCTTCCTGATATTCAACGGCAGATTGCATGTATGTTGTTTTGAATGTATTTTTCTGCATTTTCTCCATGCCTGTTTTTTTTGACAAAAGGAACAACAGTATGAGCCTTAGACCAGAGCTGAGGCTGGAGTCTTTAAATCCTGACGTGCTCAAAGCATGAAGAGAGCAATTCATCTTCTTATCTCCGACTCAAAACAGGCTTTTGGTGGAATGGAAAGAGGCAAGTGTGTGTGTGCATACGTGCATGTGTGTGTGCGTGTGTGTGTGTGTATGTGTGTATGTGTGTATGTGTGTATGTGTGTATGTGTGTATGTGTGTATGTGTGTATGTGTGTATGTGTGTATGTGTGTATGTGTGTATGTGTGTGTGTGTGTGTGTGTATGTGTGTGTGTATGTGTGTGTGTATGTGTGTGTATGTGTGTGTGGTAGGGGTGCTGGCGAGTAATTTTCCGTTTAAATGTTCCACTCCACAACAATTTGCATAAGCAGCCCTGTGCCTGTGATAAGAAGATTGGTAATTTTCAAAGGCTCTGTAGGGATTGAGAATTAAAAGCCTTTCTACACCGCTATCTTCCCTCTTGCAGCTGGCCACCAAAGATTCCCTCTTCTCTGAAGCATTTTTGCCTAAACTATGACTTATAAACTTTCTTTACCATGCTCTTCTCTGCTCGCCCTGACAGTGCAAACTTTATCCCTCTCTGTATTATCCATCCTGTCCTATCATTGCACTCCAGACTACTAATTATTTTGTAATTTTTGCATGCTATCTAATAGTAACAATAATGTCAATTGACACAAATAATGGATTATTTTTAAGATTATCACTTTCTTGACAAAAACACATTTGACTGTTTGCATTGTAACTGGCATCACATAATTATGAGGTTGCTTCTGGACATGCAATCCATATATAGTGATCCTTCATTTATTGCAAAGGTTATGTTCTAAAAATCACCTATAAGTAAACACCTTGAAGTAGTAAGCATTAGAAACACAATACCTATAGTTATAGTTTACATATGGACATTAAGTTAATTAATGGTGAGTTTTCCGCTTGTTTGAATTAATTTGAATGGGCCTTTGAATACGTCTTGTGCATAATCAAATTAAGCAATTTGTGTTGGTCTCCTCGGAACCATGTAGAAAAAGAGTTATAACACTCTCCGATCTCACCATCGGGTGTTTACCTGGTTCATGAAGGCCTGAATAGTTTCAAACTCAAGCAGCACCATGGTGTATTTGTCAGGGGCTGATAGCAGAGTTTGCAACATTTCACATTGTTAAGTTCATTAATAATTACCTTCGTCCGTAATTATCAATAACTGCAGGCAGACATCTTATTCAATTATTGACATTTAATTAAATAGAAATGGATAACAACAGGTTAAACCTCTGAGGGGAGATTCAGCAAGTGTCTCCTACTACTTCCGAACGTCTCACCGAATAGACGTTTTCGTACGACTCTTATTGCCATGAATCAAAACAATTTACAGAGTTGTTGATCATTCCATCACGTATGAGTAAAAACAACATCTGGGACTACAATAACAATCAAGGTATTTTACCAATAACAAAAACAGGAGACTAGACCTAAACAACATCTACCATCCCGCCACCATAGGCCAGAACGTGGTATCAGGGGTGTAGTTTGTTTTAGAACGCCGGTACACCACGTCTCATTTATCGCCCCCAGCTTCAGACCATGCCCTCTAAGGTTTAAGCAGGTAAAACGATTAAACAGTGGAAAAATTGACTTCCTATTTACTGCGTAACAGGATAAACACTGTTTCAATATTTTTCTTTCCTTGCCAAGTAGGACACGTTTTTTCATTTGTAAAAACACTTTTCCCCAAAAGAATGGTGATTGAGGGAGTTGTTAGATCCCATCGTATTTTCCCTGGTCTGGTAGTTAGTTCTTATCCTTTGTAAGATGGTTTAGTCTCAATTGAAACCATATGGAGACGTCAAACCCAATATAAAAGAGTTCCCTATAGTTTTATGGTATTGCTTGCTGAGCAATAATCTTTTCAATTAATATTGGTGTTTCCCGTATCTTATTAAGTCAGAAAGTTTATCTTACCCGTCCCCTTAATGTTTCAATTGAGACCACCCTTTTACCAAAGTAGCTCCACATAGTGCTTGTCTTCTTTACACTCCATTAACAGCGCCCAATTATTCCCCGTTTGGGAAATCCCTGTTTCAGAAATAAATTTTACAGGTTAATATGTCAGTCCAAGCTTTCCAATCTTGACCAATTTCTGCAACAAGGCTTTTCCCAATCTTTAATTTTTTGCTGTTAATGTACCACACATATTTCTCACCATAGATTGACCCCCTGTATGGCAACCGGGACGTCGCCGAGTCCAAATATATATATTTTCAATCTCGAATGCTGGAAATTTGATTTAGTAGGTGATGTTAATTAAATGTAAATGTGAATGTTTCTCGGTTTACCCTCCCGTAAGAAGGTGTATCCTCAATTGAAACGCCTCCGCCTTTTTCTCCAACTGGAGAAAACAACCCTACTGTGGAAAGGAATAGAATCACAATCATCATTAATTTCATTGCCCCAAAAGCAATAATTGTTTTCAACATGACTTTTTGTCTTTGTTTAGGGATTTTTCCTCTTGAAACGTTTCAATTTAGACAACCTTCTCACTGTGGGAAAGGTGCATCCGTGTCCCCTTTCAGTAACAAGGACCCTCCCACTTTGCGTTGCTCCGATGTTTCTTCTTTTATGCTGCGTATCAGCATCCAGCCTTCAAGAATCACCGTCACTTCGTCCGTTTCCTGTTGAGAAGCAAAATCTCCCTCTGATAGTCTAAATTTGGTGTGTGTGTGTTTTTTTTCTCTGATAGATTTGCCTCATCATCCAATTGTCATTGTGTAGTGAATAATAACAATTTGTAAGGTCTACCAAACAGGACTTCATATAAGATCCGCCAATTGTGGATGGTAGACAACTATTATATTAACAAAATGGGAGCCATTATCAATATAAATAGTTTCTGGAATTCCATATCGTGGAATGATATCTATATGATCTAATAAAAATAAAATAAAATCTGTTAATGTATCTTTTGAAATGGATATGTGGGTATGCATATAGATTTAAACCATAAGCCTTGTAGTGCCGTTGTAGCAAGGCCACCTCCCCCTTGCTGTCGACCCTCTGGCTGCCAATGTTTTCCTCCTGCTATTCCCCCACAGAAGATTCATTCGAGCCCCCATCTCCCTCCACAGATAAACATTTTATTTTTTAATGGGACTTGGACTTGACAGAAGAAGAGGATGGCCCAGAGCTCATCAATCTCTTGAGTCCAGTGGCATTTCTTGTCTCCTACCCAATCTTTTTGGCGGGCATGGCGGAGTAGTTACCCCCTCGCCTCCTCGGAGAATCTTTTTTTTCTTCTTTTTCTGTGGGGTGGACGGTGAAGTGCACTTCCCCGAGACATTTCACATTCCTACTGTTGTGAAATGTTTGATTGAAAAGCCTAATTGATTTCATAGTGAATATTTGAGTATTCAATGAGTACTCCGCACCTAACAGTCAACATGAATCAGATGGCTTCCGCCATCAATGTATATATATATATATATATATGTGTATATATATATATATATATATATATATATATATATATATATATATATATATATATATATATATATATATATATATATATATATATATATATATATATATACATATATATATACATATATATATATATATGTGTATATATATGTATATGTATGTATGTATATATATATATATATATATATATATATATATATATATATATATATATATATATATATATATATATATATATATATATATATATATATATATATATATATATATATATATATATATATATATATATATATATATATATATATATATATATATATATATATATATATATATATATATATATATATATATATATATATATATATATATATATATATATATATATATATATATATATATATATATATATATATATATATATATATATATATATATATATATATATATATATATATATATATATATATATATATATATATATATATATAAATAAATAAATAACAGTGATGCTGAAATATATATAGCAGTCTATTGCTAAAAGAGCTTCGAAGGGACTCCACAGACTCGTGCAGGGGGTGGGAGGTGCTGTCCATGATGGACAACATCCTGGTCAACATCCTCCGCTCTCCCACTTCCTCCACAGAGACCAAAGGACAGCCCAGAACCGAGCAGGCCCTCCTGATCATCTTATTCAGTCAGTTCCTGTCCTTCTCCGTGCTCCTGCATCCCCAACAGACCACTGCATAAAACACTGTAGATGCCGTAGAAAGTCCTCAGCAGTGACCTGCACACTCCAAAGGACCGTAGACTCCTCAATAGGTAGAGGTGTACACTATTTTTTTGTTATAACGTGTTGATCATTTTAATCAGTAAAGTTGGATTAAGGAAGCAAGAACAAAACACTATCCTTGTTATTTATTCCTGTGTTTCCAGCGTAAATGCAAATGATTATGTTATGTAAAGGTTCTGTCATACTCTGAACACATGTATAGGGTTGATTGATTCTCATTATATAACAACGAGCATGGTTTCTGTTTCACAGCGCCGGTCAAATTGAACTTCAGGTGTAGAGGGCGACTACTTACCCACAGTCTGGACGCAAGTGATGTAGTAAAATTCTGTATGCTGAAACTTTATCAAGAGACGATGGCATGGTAAAGCTTTCGCGAAGTGATTCATCCGGTCGGTTAAACAGATTCACACCATCTGGAAATTTCTTTGTGCCTTCTATTGGAAAAGAGGAGCAAAAATAGAAGTTATATGCGCGTTACCTATACTTTCCTGTTTTAGGATGAACTTCTAGGAGAGTGTTTCTCTACGTTTTTTGAGCTGCACCAACTTTTTGCATTGAAAAAATCTCAAGGCACGCCACCAGCCTATATTAAAAATATTAAGTAGTGCAGATTAATGATTCATCACCAGGTATCAAATAAATCCCTGAAATTATTCCAAAAAAATATTTTTCACACCAACCTAATGGCAAAAAAGTTGATATTGTCAGATTTTGTTGGGGTTTAGGTGTTTTGGGCATGTTTTCCCATATGTAATGGTACATCCTCGTGTGCCGGTTCCTGCTCATTGGTCTCAAGCACCGGTTCCTGCTAATCGCTCTCAATCGCCCGATCCTGCTCATCGCACTCAAGCGCTGGGTCCTTCTTGTCGCTCTCAAGTGCTGGTTCCTGCTATTCACTCTCAAGCGCCTGTCCTGCTTGTCGCTCTCAAGCACCGGTCCTGCTCTTCGCTCTTAAGGGCCGTTCCTGCTCTTAACTCTCAGGTGCGGATTCCTGCTCTTACCTGCCAGCACGGCCGCGACCGGTGGCCCAGCCGGAACGAACGCGACTGGCGGGCCAGCCAGTACAGGGAGGCTTGTTTGTGGCTTCGGCACAAGCGCAACCGGTGGGGCAGCCGGTACGGGCGTGACTGGCGGTCCAGCCGGCACGGCTGCATCTGGTGCGACTGGCGGGCCAGTTGGCATGTGAATGCGAGGTGCTTGGACGGGCGAGGTCGAGCGAGGAGCCTTGACGGACGAGGTCGAGCGAGGAGCCTGAACAGGCGAGATCGAGCGAGGATCCTGGACAGGCGAGGTCGAGCGAGGAGCCTGAACGGGCGAGGTCGAGTGAGGAGATTGGACGGGCAAGCTTAATAGAAATAGGGATCGCGGGGAAGCAGGCGAGGACAAGGGATATAGTGCTCATACCAAAACGTTAATAACTTGGGAAGGATCTTAGAAAATAACAAAGACTTGGGAGTCAAATCACAAAATCAAACCGGACTATGGAAAACACGGGAATCGAATTACGAGGTAACGCAGAGACATGGCAAGGGAAATAAGGCAGACGATCCGACAATGACATAATAATAAGTGGGTTTAAATGGAAACAACATGAACTAATTTTGATTCTCACGCAGCTGTGCGAGCACAACGGGAAGGCGGGAGGGACCAACAAGAATAGGGAAACAAACATCAGAACACAGGGAGAAAGCAATGGTAAAACAATAACAAGCTTTTCCTAACAGTGACGGTAACATGGTGCATTGATGGACATATTGGGTTCAAAATGTTGTGTTGAATGTTGGTGCAGCACTGCTGAGAATGAAGAAGAATTACGTTTGATCAGAGTCTGTCTCTTTTGTGCGTTTATGAAGAAAACAAAGTACTGTCATCCTTTAACATTTGCAGTTTCAGTATATGGCTTTTTATATTATGTATAAAAAAGTTCATAAAAATGGCAAAAATTCACACTGAACCTTTCAAGTGGAAGACAATCATCTTGAAGTCTGGCTGTTAGACGAACAAAATAGCGTTCACGATGCTGTTTATTGTTTATCTTGTACCTACATAAGAGACTAGAGATGGAAATTACCCGGCGGCTACAATCTTACATATTTACATATGTTCATTAACATGAATATAAATCTGTTCATTAATATGTGCAGTCCCTTATAAAATAAATCAATATCTCAAGAAATAATAAAATATCAGAAGTTTGGGCTCTGCTTCTTTTTCGGCACTGATCTGGATGGCACTCGCTGCTGAAGAAAAAGGGATAGTTCATCTCATCTCATTTTCTGTACCACTTTATCCTCATTAAGGTCGCAGGGGTGCTGGAGCCTATCCCAGCTGACTCCGGGCCAGTGGCGGGGGAAATTTTTAATTGGTTGCACACGGAGACAGACACCATGCACAATCACACCCATACCTACGCGCAATTTAGAGTGTCCAATCAGCCTACCATTCATGTTTGGGAATGTGGGAGGAAACCGGAGTA
Source organism: Stigmatopora nigra (assembly GCF_051989575.1). Lineage (NCBI taxonomy): Eukaryota > Metazoa > Chordata > Actinopteri > Syngnathiformes > Syngnathidae > Stigmatopora > Stigmatopora nigra. The sequence goes on along the minus strand of NW_027551638.1, from coordinate 46,511 downwards.
CCCAGAGGAAACCCATGACCCTGCATGCAAACACCACACAGATCGACCTGGATTTGAACCCAGGACCCCAGAAATGTGAGGCTGACATGCTAACCGCTCAGATATATAGGTTGTACCATGAGAAACAATAATCATTTGTTGATTTCATAATATTGCACCAGAAACAAGCTTAGACTATAATGCTTTATTATAATTTGTGCTTTTTGACTCCAGGAGATGGGGCTGCTGGATGAGGTTTCTAATGTGTGGTCACCCCTACCAACTGTCTCCACCATTGATCACTTTGAAAGAAGTAGAGACTGAGTTCAAAGGAAATCGGACTTTCTGCTTTCAAAGTAAAAGCTTTCCCCAGGGAATAATTACATATTTTTTATTCTGAAGATCTGTTATGGAAGTTACCTAGTTCAAATTAAATATCTTGATGATGTCGTGTACGTGTTTCCAAACAAGAAATGCGGCTGATGCTGCAAGCAAGGCAGACAAAAATCAGAGCTGCAAACCCTGCGCCGTCGGTGATACGCGCAAGTCCTCCGATTTAATGATTTGTAAAACCGACACACTGACCTGGAAGATTATAAAAACAATTAACAGGCGAGCTGTAGGGAAACTCAGAGGAAGTACCACCAGCGACTTATCACACAGAAATTGACGGATATTTGATTGAAGCACATCACGAAAACATATGAATACACTAGTACTTTTCTTATTGTACGACTTAGAAGAATAATTGAAAGCAACGGACAACTCAAACTTGGCTAGATTTGAATTACATTAATAGCAAAAATCCAAACATCAGTCTATTTTATCGAAGGACTTATTACCACACTTTTGGGTCCCTGTCCGTTTGGGATTGGTGTCCAGTGACAGTTTGCACCAGAAGGAGAGGTGACTTGCTGAAGGTAACTGTTCGTTTCACAATTATATGGCAATTTGTATTCCATTTTTTTCTCTTTCACAAATGTGATATAAAGCGGTTTGGTTTTTTGGGGAGACATTTTGGGTCGGTGAATGTTGACGATTTAGAGGAAGCACTGCTGAATTAAGAAAATAGTCACGAGTACAGCTGGTTTTCGAAAAAAATGACGACTGACAGCGAGAATGCAATGCCGTTTTCGAGTTGTGATATACACACAGACTTACTTACATTAAAATAAATAAAAATCCACATTGAAAAAGAACGTGCCGTCGGTGCACCGCCGTTGGCAACCCGATAGCGAACGTCGTTTCCCCTTTTCCCATGTTGCCTTTATTAGCAATTAATGGCATTTTTTTCTTTCTTAATTCGACAAAAAACTTCTTTAAGGGATTTTAATCATTAACTTATAATTTTAAACAAGTATGTTTTTTTAATTACGCATGTGTCCATAATTAAAAAAAAACATTCAGCTTTTACTTTTTGTTATAAGGACAAGCATGTAAGAAGTGCCAATTGTGTGCTCACTCGGTGAATATAGGCTTCAACCATGGTATAGTGAAACAATAACATAAAATCGGATTAGAAACAATCTTATTTTGCTTTGTTTTGTAAATTATTTATGTATTTATACATTTTATCCATGTAGAAATTCTAAAGCTCAGGTGAGTGATGCTGAAATTGTGCTGATTCATTGGATTGTCTTCCATATCCTTCCATTGAATTCAACATTAATTCCACATGGGAATAAATGTAGCTCGTTTAAAACTTTAGAGGGTATTTTCATTCAAGGAAAGCATTGTGTGAAATATCAAATGATAATTTAATATTTTATTGATTTGTGATCATTACTTTATTTAAATAATTGTTAGGACACAAATTCTCATCCTACGACAAATATGATGCCTTCTTACCAGCCAAATAAAAAATAGTGGGCTATATGTGAAATTAAATGTATAAAATGAGGTTGAATGTGCAAGTACAACAACAATGAGCTGTAATATAAATAGGTTGTTGAACTATAGTTGCTTTTATTCAACCCCATAGAGGTGTGAATATGTTTTAGGTTTCTTTACATTTATGTTTATGGGCGGCCCGGTGTCGCAAGTGGTTAGTGCGTCGCCCTCACTGCTCAGGGTTTCTGGGTTGAAATCCAGGTCACGTCTACGGAGTTTGTATGTTCTCCCCGGGGCTGCGTGGGTTTTCTCTGGGTACTCTGGTTTCTTCCCACATTCCAAAAACATGCATGGTAGGCTGATTGAACACTTTTGGCCCTAGGTATCAGTGTGAGTGTGAATGGTTGTCCATCTCCTTGTGCCCTACGATCGGGCTGGCCACCGATCCAGGATGTTCTTGCCTCTGGCCTTGAATCAGCTGGGATAGGCTCCAGCACCCCTCGTGATCCTAATGAGGATAATGACCTTAGGTTCAGAAAATGAGATATTTTTGTGTATAATGGGCAGCCCGGCCGGTGAGTGGTTAGCGCGTCGGCATCACAGTTCTGGAGTGATGGGTTCAAATCGGTTGTTATCATTTTAACGCCTTGAGGTGAGATCTTGCATGGAGCCCCAGATCGAGGGAGATTATTAGTGGTTTTGTATTTCTTCCATTTTTTAATAATTGCTCTCACTGTTGATTTCTTTACACCAAGCGTTTTACCTATTGGAAATTCTGTCTTGCCAGCCTAGTGCAGGTCTAAAATTTTGTCTCTGGTGTTCTTCAATAGCTCTATGGTCTTGGCCATAGTTGAGTGTGGAGTGTGAGAGACTGAGATTGTGGACAGGTGTCTTTTAAACCCACAATTAGTTAAAACAGATGCTATTAATACAGGTAACAAGTGGAGACCTCGTTAGACCTCTTTCACAGCCAGAACCATTACTTGTCTGTAGGTGACAAAATATTTATTTTCCACTCTAATTTGGAAATAAATTCTTTAAAAATCATGGGCTTTCAGTTATTTTCCACATTCTGTCTCTCATGATTGAAGTTTACCCATGTTAACAATTACAGGCCTTTTTTTAATCTTTTCAAGTATGATAACTTGTGCAATTGGTGGTTGACTAAATACTTATGCCCCACTGTATGTTGTTTGGGGCCTTGGGCTCCTGGTAGAGTCAGCCATGGCAAACTGGTCTGAGGTGAGGGACAAGACAAAGAATGCATCAGAAGACCTCTTATGATGACAAAAAACATTATAAAGCGTATTCCCTTGCCTGGACGCGGGTCACCAGGGCCCCACTCTTGAGCCAGGCCTGGAGGAGGGGCACGATGGTGAGCGCCTGGTGGCTGGGCTTCCACCCATGGGGCCCAACTAGGCAGAGCCTGAAGCGACAATGTGGGGTTCCCTTCAGATGGGCTCCCCATCTTTGAGAGGGGCCAGAGAGGTCAGGTGTCTCGGCAGCAGTCTATTGCTGAAAGAGCTTCGGAGAAACTCCACAAACTCATGCAGGGGGTGGAAGGTGCTGTCCATGATGGATATCATCCTGGCCAGCATCCTCCTCTCTCCCACTTCCTCTACAGAGTCTAGAGGACAGTCCAGAACAGCTGGCCCTCCTGACCAGCTTATTTAGCCTGTTCCTGAAGTCTTACCAGCGCTTCGTTCTTCTTGGACATGTTGAGTCAATAATGTTCGCAATTAGTGGCGCACAGCTCAAAGCGTACGGTCAATGTGGGGAAATGCATTAGCCAATCAACTAGCTCTAAGTATCCCGACCAATAATTAGCCGCGTTGTGACCATGCGAATGGACATGCAATACATGCATGCGTGTGCGCACGTGCATGTATATATATATATATATATATATATATATATATATATATATATATATATATATATATATATATATATATATATATATATATATATATATATATATATATATATATATATATATATATATATATACATATATATATATATATACATATATATATATATACATATACATACATGTGTGTATGTAGGTTGGTGGGTGGGTGGGTAGATGGGTAGATGGGTGGGTGGGGGTGGTGGTTGGGTGGGTTGGTGGGTAGGTAGGTATTTACTTACACATACACACGCTCTTGCTATATGAGGAAAAAACACCAAAAGACTTACTAAAAGACAGACTATAGGGCTTAGAGAACAATACCTGAAAATGCCATTGAACACACTGACTTCTAGTGATGTGTGCCAATAAGAGCAATATTTTAATTTTAAATAATTTCCCATTATTTTAGGAAATATATATTCAAAATGATTTGCTGAGGACCTCAATTCAAAGATTAATCTCAATGTTTTCTATTGTGGTGTAAATTTTCTGGAGTAGGATTCCTGGATTTACAATTTCATTACAGTACTTACTGTTATAACTAAGTTTTTTTCTTCTGTCACGTACTTTTCTGCGTGTGTTTGGCCGTGAATGAATGCCCTTGTTATTCTAAATAAATGTTCTTATCTGTAACGGGCCGTATATGGCCGAGGTTGAAAAACACTCACACACACGACCGGGAGCGGGGCGAGCGCGCAAATCCCGTTTCAGCGCAACGTCCGTTCGGCTGGCTATCCGGTCGGCCGGCCATCCGGACAATTCATTTGCAAATCATGGTGGAAAATAATTATTTGGTAAATAACAAAAGTTAATCTCAATACTTTATGTACCTTTTGGAGGCCAAACATTTTCTATAACTCTTCACAAGCTTTTCATATTGGTATTTTGACCCATGTCTCCATGCAGATCCCCACTAGAGCAGTGATGTGTTGGGGCTGTCGTTGGGCAACATTGACGTTCAACTCTCTCCACAGATTTTCTATGGGCTTGAGATCTGGAGACTGGCTAGGCTACCCAGGTCCTTGAAATGCTTCTTATGAAGCCACTCCATTGTTTCCCTGGCTGTGTGTTGGGGCTCATTGCCATGCTAAAAGACCCAGCCATGTCTCATCTTCAATGTCCTTGCTGATTGTAGGAGATTTTCACTCAAAATATCTCGATACATGGCCTCATTCATTCTTTCCTTTACACAGATCAGTCGTCCTGGTCCCTGTGCAATAAAAAAAAAAAAAACAGCTCCCAAGCATGATGTTTCCACCCCCATGCTTCACAGTGGGAATCGTGTTCTTTGAATGCATTTCAGTGTTCTTTCTCCTCCGAACACAAGAACTTGTGTTTCGACCAAAAAGTTCTATTACATTTACATCTGACCATAAGACATTCTCCCAGTCCTCTTCTGGATCATCCAAATGGTCTTTAGCGAAATGCAGACGGGCTTGGGTGTGTACTGGCTCCAGCAGGGGGACACATCTAGCAGTGCAAGATTTAAGTCCCTGGCGGCACATTGTGTTACTGATAGTAGCCTTTTTTACTGTTGTCCCAGCTCTCTGTAGGTCATTCAATAGGTCCCACTTGTGTTTCTGGGATTTTTTTCTCACCGTTCTTGTTATCATTTTGACGCCACCGGGTGAGATCTTGCATGGAGCCCCAGATCGCAGGAGATTATTAGTGGTCTCGTATGTCTTCCTTTGATAGCTCGTTGGTCTTGGCCATAGTGGAGTTTGGAGTGTGAGAGACTGAGGTTGTGGACAGGTTGTTTTTTATACTGATAATGAGATAAAACAGATGCTATTAATATAGGTAAAGGAGTGGAGTACTCATTAGCAGTTAGACCTTGCTTGTTTGTATGTGACCAAATAATTATTTTCCACTCTAATTTGAAATTAAATTGTATAAAAATCAAACAATGTGAGTTTCTATTTTCCAACATTCTGTCTCTCATGGTTGAGGTTTACCTATGTTGACAATTATTGGCCTCTCTGATCTTTTCAAGTAAAAGAAATTGCACAATTGGGTGTTGACTAAATACTAATTCGCCCCACTGTTTACAATAATTTGTAATGAAACAGTATTTCAATGCTGATTATTTTGAGTGTTTTCATGTTCGACAACAACAAAAGTGATTTACCAACCAGTAGTCATATACAGTCGTTCCTCGTGATACGACCGCTCGTCATACAACATTCTTGTCTTACGACGGAAATTTCGATAGAATAATTCGCCCGAGATGGCCATGGCACTGTCTTTTTTGCATCTCTTTCGTCTATAAAATAGTTACATTAAACGTATGTTTAAGTGTGTCTGTATATATTAATCCAAGTTAATTTAAATTTGTTTGTTCCGTGTACCAGTGCATTGTCATGGAAAAAAAACATAGAAACACCTCAGTACTTCACGCTTCTGTCGTCACTGCTTAACTCCTTCGCGTGTCCCAAAAAAAATGTAAATTACCAAATAAAATAAAAAATAAATATATATTTAAAAAAAAAAAAACAATGGACGCTTCCCGCACTACCGAGGAATGTTTCAGATAGCCAAGACTCAAGTTGATTGGCTAGCACCCCTTGAGATCACTGATGCTGATTGGCCAATTCCTCTCTGCATTTCCGCAGTCCTTCGCAATGTTGCCTTGACGCTCTATCCTTTGGTGCATCTACTGAACCGAAGAAAGACCAAAAATGGTAACAATTAATTTAAAAAAAATGACTCTATTAGACATGTTAAATGCGGGAAATAGCTTTGCAACCGTAGCTCAAAAATATGGACTCAATGATTACTCCGTTTGATATATCAAGAAGGAAGACACTAACATCCTTAAAACTGCCTCGATATCAGTCTCGAAAGAAGGCAAGAGGGTCGAAAACGCAAAATAAGACCATCGTCAAAATGGAAAATGCACTTTCTGCCTGGATCGCCGAAAGCCCGAAGAACGTCCTCCTGTAGCCACGACACCATTTTTTATTTTTTTTATGTTCATAACAATGTGAAAATCCACACTGAAACTTGTAACGCCACTCTCGCTATTAGGACTCAGCACTGAAGAAATGGTCTTTATTTATTTATTTTAATATGGGTGACCCTACCTCGTGGATTTTCACTTTTCGTGGGGGTCCGACCCCGCCCCCATTAACTGCGATAATCATGGTGCTACTGTACTTATAATAGGATTAGGGATGAAAAGAAAATAGTAATGGGTCCATGTATTGTATTTATTGTAATGATATAACTGCAATTGCTGTTCCTTTTAAATGAAGCCAGCAGCAGTTTTTTGTCCATAAAGTCTATAGTAAAAATACATTGTGCCAAAGAATCCCGAGCGCTTGGCAAAAAAAGTAAAATGACAAACTGTTAAATAAAAATGTGAGCATGAAAAAAATGAAAATCAGACATAGGGATTGTCGTCATCATTGACTTGACAAAAAGCCTAGTAGTCATCATACCCTCAGCAGCGTATGACGCAATTGTATAGTGCTTCTCCACAAGTTCGTCTTCCCAGGCCAGACACATTTATGACATTTATTTATGACATATTCATACTTGTTAGCTCTCCGCCTTGAGCGCCATTTTCCGGCGACTACAAGTTGCCTCACCGATGCCTCAGCATGAACTTTTTCTAACATGAAATTGATTTCACAGAGGAATAGAACATAAATCCTTGTTGTCACTCAGTTAATGATTCGTTCTGCAACAACGTCACTTCCTGTTCAAGCACTGACCAATTGAATAAACAAACGAAAAGGTCAGCGCCAATTAGTGATTCGCTTTGTCAGTGATTCAATATCATGGACTTCATCCTGTGCTACTTAACTATACGGAAACAACACCCATGTACAGCGAGTTTTTATGGTTCCATTACAGAGATTGAATAATAAGAGTGAAAAAGTGATATAAAGTGATCAAGTAACACCATAACGCCATGACGCAAGACGATGCAGCTGATAGTCATTTATTTCAAAATTGAGAAAAGATACACAGATAAAACACTAAACAAAATAAACGGTCTAGGAATGAAAGTAAAGAAAAACAACGTATCTCGCATAAAACGTGAAAAAGCTCACTCGTGCTCGTCACTGCTCGCCCAGGGGCGTCTTCATCTTACCTAGGGAGCCTTCGTCTTAGCAACTCAAACATGCTCTGACTGGGCAGGTGCGCGTAGCCTTGATTTTGAAATAAAGCAAAATTCCCCTTAGATTTTTTCCTTTTTTTGTTTGAAAGTGACAACTCATATCTCATTTTTATCCTCATTAGAGTCACGGGGGGTGCTGCAGCCCATCCCAGCTGACTCCGGGCTAGACGCAGTGGCCAGCCGATCGCAGGGCACGAGGAGACGGAACCATTCACGCTCACAACAATTTTAAGGCAATTTTAAGGGTGTGGTTTATGGGCGCGGGCGGATTTATATGTACCGTATTTTCACGACTATAAGGCGCACCGGTGCGCATTATGAGGCGCACCTTCAATGAATGACATTTTTTCCATGTGTAAGGCGCACTGTATTATAAGGCGCTCTGTCTATTTTGGAGAAAATTTAAGACTTTTAAGTGCGCCTTATAGTCGTGAAAATACGGTAATTGCTATTGACTTCCAGGGAAGAAGCACTCACTACACAGTCACCTCTGGAGCCAGCCTTTGTTGATGTTTTGGATTTTTTTTTGTATAAAATCTTGCAGTGGGGGAGGAGCTATATGATGGAAGATGTTGTAAACTTATATAGCATCTGCATATTTAACAGTATTGTTTCAGTTCAGGCGTTTGTGTTTTTTTAATATCCGACAGTGGTGGTTTTTCATTTTTGTTTTTTTTTTTTCCATATATAAGGCGCACTGGATTATAAGGCGCACTGTCTATTTTGGAGAAAATTTAAGACTTTTAAGTGCGCCTTATAGTCGTGAAAATACGGTTAGTGCAAAATATAGAATTATTAAATTCAAAAAAATAAGTAAGTCTATATTGATGAGAATGTGATGCTTTCTAATTACATAAATTACAATTCTCTTACCAAACTTTTAAGATGTTGTGGCAGCCATATTGCTTCTAATGTCAAAGTATCAATTCTTTCAATGGTTCATATTACTCGAATAGTTGTCACTTTCGAACAAGAAATAGAACAAAAAAATACCGAGGTAGTTTAGCGTTGTGATGTTCTTTGATAGCGCTGGGACAACTCTTCTACCCAGGTCAGAGAGTGAAACCAGGGCACACAGATGATTCTTCTGCTGGAAATGTTTGCGGTGCTGTCTACTAAAGACTACAACTCAAATTAAAACTACTAGCCCCGGGCAAGCGCTAATGTGAACGTGAGTTTTTTTCTTATTTCATGCCAGATACGTACAATTTTTTCTTGAATATCATTCATAGACGTCAAAATAAATTGTTTAGTGTTTCATCTGTTTATCTTTTTTCTATTTTGAAATGAATGACCATATCGGCATTCGCTTGCGTTGTGAAGTGTCACGGCGCATGGAGCGGCGCCATTTTGTCGTGACGTCACCGTGTCACGGCGCCCCAGTTGTTTAGTTTAATGCCCAATAGGTCATATCCTCGATTTAGTCATCATTTTTTGTCCGACAAAAGCGGCTTATATACGAGTAAACATGGTATGCCAAACTAGTCAAACTGTAAACACACAATAGTAGTTTTGAACAGACATTTCGGAGGCAGTACAGTAATCTCTTGAGTTTTACGGATATTGTAGATCAGACATGGCCGCAATAATAAAAAAAATGCAAGGTAGGATGACCCCTATTATCACTACCATTTTCGTGCCTATACAAAAATTCACAAGTACACATTTACAACCATCAAGAAGTGTATACAGTGGTACCTCGGCATAAGACAGCCTCGACATATGAACAATTTGAGATATGAGTAAAATTTCGGGCAAATATCTATCTTAAGATACGGGACACTTTTATATACAACCATACATCATGGGCACTGTCTTTCTGGCCGCATCTCCCTCGTGTAATGTTTCTCTGATCGCAACTCACTCCTCTAATGTGTTCGTGCGTTAGTGTTTTTTCACCCCGTTATTCAGTGTGAATGGCGTACATACCTTTCTTGTCCGAACCTTCCCTAATTCGGGGACCTATCACCAGATAACCGGAGCGGCGAAGGAACGTATGCCGGGTTAACCCTTTCAATGGAGGATGTTGTCGTCGTGCTCCGCCGTCGCCCCGGCAATTGTTGGCTGTTGGGTCTCAGGTTTTCGGCACCAAAGTATGATAGATCTGAAAATACAACTTCAGAACCAGGTTAAGAAAAAGTGAGATAAATTTAATAGGAAATAGGTTTATTACCAAACTGCAAAGTAGAGAGAGGTCTAACAGTGGAGTCCTGTTCAGGGCAATGTTTTTGCATTTCGAATGAACAGTGGAACATTTTTATATAGGAAATCAGGGCCTAGTATGGTTTCTATGACAACGACCAAACTCTGGGCACAGTCTGATTAATCAGTGACAGGCCTCCATGGCAGTGTCCAAACTTTGAGCGAGGGCTGATTAATCCGGTTAATCTGTGTGAGGTCTCCATGACAACGACCAAACTCGGGGCAAGTTTCTTGGGACAATGATGTTTCTATACTTACAAAAATTGATACAATGTGAACAAACAATTGCCAAGCGACTTTGACATTTTATCTTACAATGTCCCAACACCTCTGTTAAAGTGGTTGGATCAGAACTTCCACTTAAGCCTCTGATACACTGAATTATATTATTTTTCAACCCCTATAGAGCACCCATTTAACCCATCGGTTGCCATTGACAGCGGTAGACGTCCGATTCATGTTGACTGTGAGGTGCAGAGTACTCCGCACTCGTTTAACACGAGCATAAACACCGAACGCAAGACAACGTGGCTAATACGGTCATTTATTTCAAGATAGAGAAAACATAAACCGATATAACGGCTATGAATGAAATGTAAGAAAAAAAATAAACCGTATCTTGCATAAAATGTGAAAAAAACTCCCTTGCTTGTGCCTACCATTGCTCGCTCAGTACGCCGCAAGCTTAATATAGTTGAACGTTCTGTGACTGGCAAGGCACAAGTAGCGTTGAGACATGTTTGTAGTGTTTACCATGTCAGTACCGTATTTACTCGCTTATAAGCCGCATTTGTCAGACAAAATATGATGACCTATAGAGTATGGCTTATATGCACATAAAAAGAGGACATGCATGAAACTGCAAGGGAAAAAGATGAAACGCCAGAACACAAGACAATGCGGTCGATAGGGTGATTTATTTCAACGTAGAGAAAGAAACAAAACTATTGGCAAATTAGGTTAGCGGTACGGTGTTCGTTTATAGTGCTGGAACACCTTCTACTCAGATACTCTGATCAGAGAGTGAGACGAAGACACAGATTATTTATCAGCTCCCATTTTATGAATTCCAAGAAATTAGTGCTTGGCATTCTTCTCCGAGAATGCATTACAATCATCTTTTAGATGAACATTGAAAACAGCAGCAAACGTTCGCACTACTCCATGCAAAATAACTACATTTAACTCCAACTATACGAACCCAAGTGGTCCATCTAAGTGCCTAGACAACATGCCATGAAAACATAAGGACCCTGAACTGCCCATTTGGGTGACTGACCTAAGAGAAACAATATATCAACCTGCCTTTCAATGAAAACATGGAACATGTACATATAACATTGTGTAACTGATATTTCTCTCGTTAAAAAAAACATCAGGTTCTCATCAAGATCGACATATTTCATTTTTCAAATTGAATAATTTAATATTTTGGATTTACAAAGACAGGCATAACTTCCTTATGATATGGACCATAATCATGTGATTTTGGTTCATACAGTATTTCAAAAAGACCATATGTAATGATTTTTCTTAACATTTTCCCTTCAAAGTAACACATTTGTATTCCTAAACCATGAATATGGAGGTGAAAATTGTGAATCATTGGTCGGTTCATACGCAAGAAATAGTAAATTCTACAATTTTAAGGATGTGGCTTATATGCAGAGGCAGCTTATATGCGAGTAAATACAGTGCATCCCAATAGTTGTTTAGGCTGGTTGAAGGTCTTGCGGTCGGTCATTAAAATATCAGCCATCATACCTGTGTAACATGTATACTGTGCTATTATTGCACCCAGAGACTTGGTGAAAGGTAGACTGCTACGGACACACTTCTTGGTTGTACTGCTCACGTGACTTCCTCTTTGAATTTGTGCAGTCAACACCCTTTCGGGATATGCAATCCAGCAGACGATCCTTTCTATTCATACAGTATTTCAGAAATACCATGTGCAATGATTTTTTTGAAGATTTTTTCTTCAAAATAGGTAACACTTAAGTACTTTCTATTACAACCATGATAGATCAAATTTATTAAACTAAAGATGCATTCCAAAATTTCTGCAGGTTTTATTCTTCTTTTGATAGTGCAAGGAGGAAATTGTGCTGAGTTTATTGCTCAAAAGAACAACAAAATACATTTATTTTCATGTATTTTAATCATCACACAGTAGAGTAATCCCTCTGAATCCTAGCAGCAAGTGGAAGACGGGAGTGGCTTCGTCTAGTGAGTTTCATCGTGGATTTTCGCATTTTTATGAATTAAAATGAATGAATAAATAAATGTATATATATTTATATATGTATATTTTTTACTTCAATGCTGAGTTCTAGTAGCAAGCAGAGGACAGGGGAGTGGCTTCTTATATGCAGCTGTTGTATAATGACAATAAAGGCTTTTGACTTTGACTTGTTTCTATATGATTGTATGTTATGAATAAGTATACTACATACACTACATTACACATATACTACATTGTGTCTTTGCTTTTATATGTTATTCAAATGAGTGGGTGGTTCTGTGTGTATCTCGGTCTCTGAATGAATTTATACAGATAAAATAAGGACCGTGATAATTTCATTGCTTGGGCCCTATTAAAATGGGCTCCTATTTTTTGTTTTTACTATATATTTTTTTCAATTTACATGTTGTTTCTTTTACTCCACAGGTCTCTGTAAAACTGGGTGAAGTCAGTGCCCAATTTCAGAATTTGTGGAGTGGAAATTCTTTTCTCACTTTATTTTTATCCTAGTGAATCCTTCCAATACAAATGCTTTAAAGTCCAGTTTGAAGTATGTTGAAGATTGTTTTTCATTTTTCTAGTAGACCACTTCCAGTGGTGATTTTATACTTTTTGGTTGTCTTCTTGATGGGGAAATGTGGCCAATCATTGCTTTCTCCATCAGCCTCAAAACCCTGTTCAACATTTGTACAAAACAATTTTTTGGGCTCATTTGTGTCCTCATCAATACTTCCCACTGTGCCTTGTTCTTGGACCCTGCAAAATCCTGAACCACAACACTATACTATCTTCATCAAGATAACAAAACACATCAAGGACTGCATGCCATTGCAACTTCAAATCTTCCAATATGACTCCTTCCTAGAGAGAACACAGTCCTACCAAGGAATTGATAACCTTGACGATGTTGTAAGGTTTTGCGACACCTCTGCCCCTGTGGCATTTCTTGAGGTTGACAAGCAGTTTGTTCACATCAGAAAAAGTCATAATATGAGAAGTGCCACCACTGCTAGTCAGAGCGATGATTTCAAAGTTGAATACGTAGTTGTTGGAAAACAAAATCCCAGCATGGCAGCCTGTCAGTTGCTATGCCCGTGGCTGGAGGATTGCCTGGCCTTCAGCACATCAAGCAGGCCATGTGGCATTATGCAAATGCCATGTTTATGCTGGCCCTCACCACCAAGTAATAGTGATGGGAACAACTGTTACTACAATGGACTTCACCTAGAAAACTGTTTACTTAATCTTAGAGAAATTGGAAAACACACTCAATTAAATGGTGAGTAAACACTTCTTTAATTGATCAATCATTAGATTGTCATGTCTATTGTCACAATGAGAGGCATACATTTGAGCTCAACATGCATGTTATGTCACACCAGCAAGTGAATTGGAAGAATATGTAATTTGCCTATTTGTCGCTATACTTTTAAGGAATTTGAATTTGTTGGAGGTAGATGGAAGGAAACAAAATCTCTTACGCCCGGTTTACCATTTCATCTTGACAATAAAGACCTTGGTAACCTTGCAAGGTCAAAATTATATTTTGTGCCTGTTATATTCATCGAACATGGTCGGGGCTATGTAACCATGACAAAGATCAGTCGTGGGCAAACTACGGCCCGCAGACCACATCCGGCCCGCCGACATTGTCCAAATAATGTTTTTTTAATTTTTTAAATCCCCAAGATGGTGCTGTCACGCCAAAGCCAGCGGTCCACTCTCAAATGTTTTTCGTGTTTTACAGCCTCTCTATATTTTTTCTGAATTACATTTTTATATTTCTTAATACATTTCTTTTTACTTTACTTAGTACGTTATACTTTTTACTTTAATAATGAGTGATGCGTATTTTAATATTTTAGTCATTTTTTCTGTTTATATTTCATATGTACTGTAACGGATTTTATATGTATCGTCTTTTGTGCTGACCCGGCCCATCTGTCAAATTTTTAAAGTCAATGTGGCCCCCGAGCCTAAAAGTTTGCCCACCCATGATATAGATGCACAATCATGCAGGAGTATGCCTTTTAGGAAAAAGTAAGGGAAGCCTGACTGATTTTGCTTATTAGAGGAATGTTTGGGTGTTGTTTCTGGGGAATATTGTAACCCAAAGCAAAACTGACGAAAATGAAAAGTCACACAATAGCAGTGCTGTTGCGTAGTTCATGCAACTAACTCCAAGCAGAAATGACTAAGCGGAAGCACTCCAGTGTGCACTGAAGAAAGTATGGATTGTGGAATTGTAACAGAGTGTAATGCTTAAAACCACCGCAAGAGAGCAGCAACTTAACATATTATTGCTGAGGCACACTCATCAATAATACTTGCACATTCTCAGAGTTTGTGTTTACACACTTAGACAAGGTAAATAAATTCAATCACTCGTCTATTAGGATTTGACAGCCGTTTCTGGGCACCATCATGTCTACTCTGTACGATGCACGGTTTGGATCCGGCAGACGTTTCTGAGCACCATAATGTCTACTCTGTACGATGCACGGTTTGGATCCGACAGCCGTTTATGGGCACCAAAATATCAACTCTACAATGCAGGGTTTGGACAAAAGTAAAGTGAGAATGTTAACATAAAACATTCACCCATCCATAAATAACGCCTTAGCAATTCCTGCTCCCCAAAATACTTTTTTTCCCTGTTGTGACAAAAAGACTCAGCGAGACATGATGGTACTGGATGTGCTGACCCAAGACGGTTTTCCACGTCATTTTCAAATGGCATTTTGGGAATAATTTCCGCCTGCGAGTTTTCAGGTGCGCACACACACACACACACACACACACGCACACACACATTTGTCTGTACTTGACGCTTTATAAGGATTAGAGAATAGATAAAGTGCGATTTATGAATGGGTGGATGTTTTATAACTCCCGGCTCGACAGGAAAAAAAGTGTTCCTGGGGGTACCTGCGAACTCGCTGGCGGACAAATCAGCCATGTGGTGCCTTTATGGCGCTGTCACGCATAAGCCAGTGGCAGTAGCTCTGTCCACTCTTATTTATTTTTCGTGTTTAACAGCCCTTCTATCTTTTTTTAATTACATTTTAATATTTCTTTATACTTTTTACTTTACTTTGTACTTTATTCTTTTTACTTTAATGTTTTTGCAACTTTATTTGTTCTGTTAGCCTGGCTTCTATCTGCTACTTCTTTTTTTGGAAACATTCAGCCACACCTACGCTGTCATACACATGGGACTAGCTGTTACAAT
This sequence comes from Stigmatopora nigra, assembly GCF_051989575.1. NCBI lineage: Eukaryota > Metazoa > Chordata > Actinopteri > Syngnathiformes > Syngnathidae > Stigmatopora > Stigmatopora nigra. Next base: position 30,982 of record NW_027551638.1, on the reverse strand, counting down.
ACGCAGCAGAAGGAGCAACACCTCAAAGCCACTCGAAAATTGGAGTTGGACAAAAGTGCAACGCTTCAGACCAACCATTCCATCATGAAAAAACTGTCGGCACTTACCAGGCCGGAGTCGAGCGGTTCCACTCTGCTACTGTTATCTTCACCCCCAGACTACTGAGGAACTGTGCAGATACGCTTGGAGAGTGACTCTGCATATTCCTTACCTCGGTCCCAGTCGGCAGAAGTTTCCCATCTTGTGGAAGACTTCCTGTGTGTGGTTCCAGTTTTATCCAACTTTCCAACGGCTTTTTTTTTTGAGTCATTATTCGATTTTGCTACCGCAACCAAAATGGCGCCGTTCAAGTGGCCGCCAGTGGCGGTAGCCCTGTCCACTATTTTTCGTTCTGTTTTTGTTGCTTTTCTGTCTTAATGATTTTATTAGGTAATTCTTAATGATCCCATTTACTTTGCTTTGCTTTGTACTTTGTGCTTTTGCTTTGTAGTTTTGCGGCCTTTGCGAATGTACTGTCTAAGTCTTAACTGTTTTTTCCCCTGTATTTGCACGCCCCCTTCTAGCTACTGTCACAATAACATTTCCCGAATGAGGGATGAATAAAGTTATCCAATCCAATCCATTCAAATCATGTAAAAACAGTGATTCATACATACATTCTGCGTTCAGCTCTAACAAATACAAGTTGAGTATACACGCTTAGAAAAGGTGAAGAAATTCAATCACTCGTCTATTAGCATCCGACAGCTGTTTCAGGCCTCTAAACATACACACACACACACCCATGAATCACGCTTTATAAGGATTATTGAAAAAATACTGATGGAAAGTTACCCCCTCTGTTATCAACAGAAAATGTATAAAAAAACAATGAAACATTACAAAGATTCCACACTGATTTCAAATGTATTATTTACATTTATAGATATTTATTCAAAATACATTTTAAATATATTCAGATATAAATGATAAAATGCCTTTAATCCTTTTACAAGTCACCTAATTAGCCTGTCAGTTATCAACGTGGCAAGCAAAGATATTAAAGGAGCCCTGTGTAAAATCAGTGGCCAAAAAAGGTACTGAAACTATGATAAAAGTATTAAATCACAAACGATCTTTCCTTTTTAAGGGCGTCCCACAGTAGATTAATTTGGTTAATTTACATTTCAGAAACCAAAAGCCATTCATTTACAAATGTGATTGCACTGCAGTTTACCTATTTAATTTTCATATCATAAGATGTGATAGACAGTTTTTGCATGATTTGAATGAAGCAAAATAAGATGCTTTTTCTCTCAATTATTTGAGTTGGATTTATTTCATACAGGCAGACATAATAATGAATATATACATGTTCATGTTCAATAACAAATGTAAATACCGTCATTTCACACACAAAACGCACCAACTGTAGGGCGCAGTCTCAGTTGCGTGTATATTTTCCGTTTTTGTCAATACATAGGGCACTTCCTTGGAAAGGGCGCTAGTATGACACTAGGGTGGCGTGTTTTGGATTGGATAACTTTATTCATCCCTGGTAATAAGTAAGTCAATAAATAAACAAATAAATGAATAAATATATAAATAAATAAGCGTATTTGCTGATATATATATATATATATATATATATATATATATATATATATATATATATATATATATATATATATATATATATATATATATATATATATATATATATATATATATATATATATATATATATATATATATATATATATATATTATCTATCTCTATATCTCTATATCTCTATATATTATATATTATATATTATATTTTATATATATATATATATATATATATATATATATATATATATATATATATATATATATATCTATCTATCTATCTATCTATCTATCTATCTATCTATCTATCTATCTATCTATCTATCTATCTATCTATCTATCTATCTATCTATCTATCTATCTATCTATCTATCTATCTATCTATCTATCTATCTATCTATCTATCTATCTATCTATCTATCTATCTATCTATCTATCTATCTATCTATCTATCTATCTATCTATCTATCTATCTATCTATCTATCTATCTATCTATCTATCTATCTATCTATCTATCTATCTATCTATCTATCTATCTATCTATCTATCTATCTATCTATCTATCTATCTATCTATCTATCTATCTATCTATCTATCTATCTATCTATCTATCTATCTATCTATCTATCTATCTATCTATCTATCTATCTATCTATCTATCTATCTATCTATCTATCTATCTATCTATCTATCTATCTATCTATCTATCTATCTATCTATCTATCTATCTATCTATCTATCTATCTATCTATCTATCTATCTATCTATCTATCTATCTATCTATCTATCTATCTATCTATCTATCTATCTATCTATCTATCTATCTATCTATCTATCTATCTATCTATCTATCTATCTATCTATCTATCTATCTATCTATCTATCTATCTATCTATCTATCTATCTATCTATCTATCTATCTATCTATCTATCTATCTATCTATCTATCTATCTATCTATCTATCTATCTATCTATCTATCTATCTATCTATCTATCTATCTATCTATCTATCTATCTATCTATCTATCTATCTATCTATCTATCTATCTATCTATCTATCTATCTATCTATCTATCTATCTATCTATCTATCTATCTATCTATCTATCTATCTATCTATCTATCTATCTATCTATCTATCTATCTATCTATCTATCTATCTATCTATCTATCTATCTATCTATCTATCTATCTATCTATCTATCTATCTATCTATCTATCTATCTATCTATCTATCTATCTATCTATCTATCTATCTATCTATCTATCTATCTATCTATCTATCTATCTATCTATCTATCTATCTATCTATCTATCTATCTATCTATCTATCTATCTATCTATCTATCTATCTATCTATCTATCTATCTATCTATCTATCTATCTATCTATCTATCTATCTATCTATCTATCTATCTATCTATCTATCTATCTATCTATCTATCTATCTATCTATCTATCTATCTATCTATCTATCTATCTATCTATCTATCTATCTATCTATCTATCTATCTATCTATCTATCTATCTATCTATCTATCTATCTATCTATCTATCTATCTATCTATCTATCTATCTATCTATCTATCTATCTATCTATCTATCTATCTATCTATCTATCTATCTATCTATCTATCTATCTATCTATCTATCTATCTATCTATCTATCTATCTATCTATCTATCTATCTATCTATCTATCTATCTATCTATCTATCTATCTATCTATCTATCTATCTATCTATCTATCTATCTATCTATCTATCTATCTATCTATCTATCTATCTATCTATCTATCTATCTATCTATCTATCTATCTATCTATCTATCTATCTATCTATCTATCTATCTATCTATCTATCTATCTATCTATCTATCTATCTATCTATCTATCTATCTATCTATCTATCTATCTATCTATCTATCTATCTATCTATCTATCTATCTATCTATCTATCTATCTATCTATCTATCTATCTATCTATCTATCTATCTATCTATCTATCTATCTATCTATCTATCTATCTATCTATCTATCTATCTATCTATCTATCTATCTATCTATCTATCTATCTATCTATCTATCTATCTATCTATCTATCTATCTATCTATCTATCTATCTATCTATCTATCTATCTATCTATCTATCTATCTATCTATCTATCTATCTATCTATCTATCTATCTATCTATCTATCTATCTATCTATCTATCTATCTATCTATCTATCTATCTATCTATCTATCTATCTATCTATCTATCTATCTATCTATCTATCTATCTATCTATCTATCTATCTATCTATCTATCTATCTATCTATCTATCTATCTATCTATCTATCTATCTATCTATCTATCTATCTATCTATCTATCTATCTATCTATCTATCTATCTATCTATCTATCTATCTATCTATCTATCTATCTATCTATCTATCTATCTATCTATCTATCTATCTATCTATCTATCTATCTATCTATCTATCTATCTATCTATCTATCTATCTATCTATCTATCTATCTATCTATCTATCTATCTATCTATCTATCTATCTATCTATCTATCTATCTATCTATCTATCTATCTATCTATCTATCTATCTATCTATCTATCTATCTATCTATCTATCTATCTATCTATCTATCTATCTATCTATCTATCTATCTATCTATCTATCTATCTATCTATCTATCTATCTATCTATCTATCTATCTATCTATCTATCTATCTATCTATCTATCTATCTATCTATCTATCTATCTATCTATCTATCTATCTATCTATCTATCTATCTATCTATCTATCTATCTATCTATCTATCTATCTATCTATATATCTATCTATATATCTATCTATATATCTATCTATATATCTATCTATATATCTATCTATATATCTATCTATATATCTATCTATATATCTATCTATATATCTATCTATATATCTATCTATATATCTATCTATATATCTATCTATATATCTATCTATATATCTATCTATATATCTATCTATATATCTATCTATATATCTATCTATATATCTATCTATATATCTATCTATATATCTATCTATATATCTATCTATATATCTATCTATATATCTATCTATATATCTATCTATATATCTATCTATATATCTATCTATATATCTATCTATATATCTATCTATATATCTATCTATATATCTATCTATATATCTATCTATATATCTATCTATATATCTATCTATATATCTATCTATATATCTATCTATATATCTATCTATATATCTATCTATATATCTATCTATATATCTATCTATATATCTATCTATATATCTATCTATATATCTATCTATATATCTATCTATATATCTATCTATATATCTATCTATATATCTATCTATATATCTATCTATATATCTATCTATATATCTATCTATATATCTATCTATATATCTATCTATATATCTATCTATATATCTATCTATATATCTATCTATATATCTATCTATATATCTATCTATATATCTATCTATATATCTATCTATATATCTATCTATATATCTATCTATATATCTATCTATATATCTATCTATATATCTATCTATATATCTATCTATATATCTATCTATATATCTATCTATATATCTCTATATCTCTATATCTCTATATCTCTATATCTCTATATCTCTATATCTCTATATCTCTATCTCTCTATCTCTCTATCTCTATATCTCTATATCTCTATATCTCTATATCTCTATATCTCTATATCTCTATATCTCTATATCTCTATATCTCTATATCTCTATATCTCTATATCTCTATATCTCTATATCTCTATATCTCTATATCTCTATATCTCTATATCTCTATATCTCTATATCTCTATATCTCTATATCTCTATATCTCTATATCTCTATATCTCTATATCTCTATATCTCTATATCTCTATATCTCTATATCTCTATATCTCTATATCTCTATATCTCTATATCTCTATATCTCTATATCTCTATATCTCTATATCTCTATATCTCTATATCTCTATATCTCTATATCTCTATATCTCTATATCTCTATATCTCTATATCTCTATATCTCTATATCTCTATATCTCTATATCTCTATATCTCTATATATATATATCTCTATATATATATATATCTATATCTATATCTATATCTATATCTATATCTATATCTATATCTATATCTATATCTCTATATCTCTATATCTCTATATCTATCTCTCTCTATATATATATATATATATATATATATATATATATATATATATATATATATATATATATATATATATATATATATATCAGCAAAACACACATTTATTCATGTATTTATTTATTTATTATCTTACTTCTTACCTATAGATGTCTAAAATGCCTTTCCTTTTTTCGCATCCTCTCATCCTATCAGGTTTTTTCCATCCATCAATCCTTACGGTCTTCCCCGCATCACCAACTTCCTTTCATTGCCTGTTATCTCCAACATGCAGTTGACTGCTTCTTACTTATGGGTGTCAGCACTTGCCTTATCATTCAAACATATAAACACATTTGCATGAACTAGCCACCCCTATTCTGTCAGCAGTTCACTTTAACATAATTTTAGCTCATTCTCATTCCCCAGAGCCTCACATAAAGACAAAGACAAATGAATGGATGTGGAAAAAATACACAGCCTCAGTTCTGTTTTGTGCATGTATTCGCCAGTATTAGGGTATTGGCCTATTGATTTTATTATTGATTTTAAAGCTGCTGGATTAGAGCAGTAATTCGAGACAAACTGCTCTAAATAGAAGCTGAAGCTTGATATTAAGAAATAAAATCATAAATTAAAAATACTGTATGTACAGTAAGTACCTCTGTTCTGTTTGATGTGTGAGTTAGTGCATGTTTTAGGGGTGGGTACACTAGATTAGTGGCAGATATGGATTTAAATGCTGGGTTGAATTTGAGTTACAACAGGAGAAAATCACCCGCTAATTCCACAGTGCTGAATGGAATCTGAAAAAAATGTAAAAAAATACCAACTAAATACCATATTTTTATGCATTCTAACAAAATATTATCCTAAACTGAGGATCATACATTTGTCGGTTTCTGTGTTATAAGCAATAATGATAAAGTGATGAGGTATAAATAAATTACCATTGAACGAGAGCTAACATACATTTAATTTTAGATGTATACTACCCTATGAAGCAGACATAAAATTGTAGTGTGATTAACACAGCTCAAAAGATCATCAGCTGCCCCCTGTTCACCATCTACAACTCCCGGTGACTCATAAGGGCAAAGGGCATAAAAAAACAATACAGACACTCCCCTACTTACGAATGAGTTAGGTTCCGAGCGATTGTTCATTAGTTGAATTTTTTCTTAAGTTGATTCCGTTGTCAGTCTTCTTGACAAAAGGCATTTAGCCGACTGACGTCTGGCCGAAGGCTAACTCGCCAAAGGAGCATCTGGGCGAACATACAATTAGTCGAACAACTAATTGGCCGACCAGCTTATCTAGCCGAATCTACCCTTATCTAGCTGAAGTAATTTTTGCTGACGCGCTCGCCCTGCCCGCAGTCGTGTGTGTTTGTACAAGTTTTTCAACCTCTGACCCGTAATTATAACAGTAGATACTGTACTTTACACCAGCATAGAAAACATTGAGATTAATCTGCGAATGAAGGTTCTCATCAAATCATTTTGAATATATATTTCCTAAAATAATGGGAAATTATTTAAAATTCAAATCTTTTTGTTATTTAAATTGGCAGAACACTCCCACCTGATGGACAAATAATTTAACTGCAATTGGGTCCGGTACTGGGTTAAAAGGGTTAGGGTTATGGTCTCTAAAAATTGCAAATAATTTTATTTATGCTGCGGTATTCCTATTTATTCATTTAATGTTGTTTTCGGCTGGATTTAAAGTCATTTTAGTGCATTTTGAGGTTTTTCACCATTAACGTCCATGGCTGTCTCTTACCAAGGAAATCAGCGTGATTTTAGCACATTATAAATAATATAAATACAGTGATCCCTCGCTACTTCGCGCTTCAGCTATCGCGTGTGTAGAGCTTCGCAGATTTTTTAGGGGAAAAAAATATATTAAAATTATAAATTTCATCGTGTTACAAGGTGTGGAAACAAAATATTCAATTAGAATTAGTAATTTCATCATTTTATAAATTTTAAAACACAAAAAATGCACGTATGCGCAAATCATCATGGGGGATCACAGCCGCATCACGGGCATAAACGCGCAAGCTGATTGCTTACTGAATGTACTCGACTCCCCATTGGCCCATTCACCACGGAAGCCCAAGCTTCTCCCGATGCCCATTCTCAGTCCACGCTTATCTCGTGCTGTACAGTACGCTTTCTCGCCAAGTTAAGCGCAAAAGTTTTGTGAAGCCCTTCGTGATGCCTCCCAAACGCTCTCCATCTCTTGGTGCTTCTAGTGAGCCGAAGAAAAAGCGAAAGATGTTGACTATTACCGAAAAAGTGGGTTTATTGGACAAGTTGAGAGCAGGTAGTAGCTACGCTACCGTAGCTCGACATTGCGGCCTGAATGAATCGACGGTGCGGTACATAAAAAAGGAGAAGAACATCCGCAAAACTGCTGCAACATCTTCCACGAAAGATGCCAAAAGGGTTGTGAACACCTACAATAAAGTCATGGTGCGAATGGAAAATTCACTGGTTATTTGGATCCGTGATTGTAGGGCGAAGCAAATCAGCCTGGACGGAAACTTAATCCCCCTAAATCTTTGTTCGACGCCATGGTGCATGCGAGTGGTGACGACGACGTCAGCGTTCTGGACGTGGAAGAAGACGTCGACGAAGGTGATCCTCTGCCCGGTGCCTCAAGCCAGACTAACCCACAACCACGTACGGTTTTCACTGCCAGCAAGGGCTGGCTTGAGAGGTTTAAGCGGCGTGTCGGACTAAGGAATGTGTCGCTGCATGGAGATGCAGCCTCAGGATTCATGCTGAAGCCCGGCCTGATCCACAGGTCACTGAATCCTCGCGCGTTGAAGAACCAGAACAGGGCCTTGCTGCCAGTCTACTGGATGTCTAAAAGATCACCAAGGCCCTCACACATGACTGGTTCTTCAACTCCTTCGTTCCGCAGGTAAAACTTTATCTGGCCGAAAAGGGACTGCCCTTCAAAGTGGTTCTACTCATCGACTGTCACTCAGACCCACTGACAGAGGAGGACCTACAGGAGATGACCAAGTCGGCGAGTGAGGAGGAAAAGGAGCCTGCTGCCGACGACGAGGGTGACGAAGCTGACAAAGGTGGCCTTACTTTACATAATTTGCAGGACTTCTTTAATACTGCCAAAGACCTCCAAAGCAAGGCCAAAGAAATGGACGATAACATGGTGAGGGCAGTCGAGTTCAGCAATCGCATCGATGAGGTCATGGCTGTTTACAGGCGCATCCTCACCGACCAAAAAAAACAATGTTCACAACTCCCCATAACAATGTTTCTTACGCGCCAAAGAACTGCGGGAGATCCATCCGGACTGCTATGATGTTTTTGAATTTCTGCTATGGTGTTTTTGAATTTCTGAATTTTCTGAATAAAAGTTTACATTTATTTCATTTGCAGTGATTTTTTTGTATGCACCAACACAACACCTGCATTCTAATGTGGAATAAAACACTTGAATGAACAGCATATTAGCTTGGTGGTGGTTTTGTGCACGTGTTATACGTTTCTATAAGCGTTTTTTATGGCGCCCGCCTACTTCGCGGATATGCAGCTAATGCGGTGGGGTCCGGTCCCCATTAACCGCGATAAGCGAGGGATCACTGTATACAAAATATTTTTATTAAGCAGCACCATATTTGAACTTTGTAAGACATGCATTTGTCAATGTAAAAATAAAAGATATTTCCCCATCAATTTCTTTGCACTGTAAAATCATTTCTTGCAGCTGTGAGAACAAATGAAGACAAAGTAGCAGTTGTTTAATTTATAACTCTTTGGAGTTTGAGATACACAGAAATATATAACTTAATTATATTTTAATTTTAAATAATTTCCCAACTTAAATATATTTTAATTTTAAATAATTTCCCATTATTTTAGGAAATATATATTCAAAATGATTTGATGAGAACCTTAATTCAAAGATTAATAACAATGTTTTCTATGCTGGTGTAAATTACAGTATCTACTGTTATAAATACTTTTTTTTCTTCTGTCATTAATTACTTACTGTTATGACTACTTTATTTGGCCGTGAATAAATGCCCTTGTTATTCTAAATGAATGTTATCTGTAACTTGTTATTCTAAATGAATGTTATCTGTAACTTGTTGTTCTAAATGAATGTTATCTGTAACTTGTTATACTAAATGAATGTTATCTGTAACTTGTTATTCTAAATGAATGTTGTTATCTGTAACTTGTTATTCTAAATGAATGTTGTTATCTGTAACTTGTTATTCTAAATGATTGTTGTTATCTGTAACTTGTTATTCTAAATGAATGTTGTTATCAGTAACGGGCCGTAAATGGCCCGCGGGCCGAGGTAGAATAACTTTTACACACACCCGACCCGGGGCAGGGCGAGCGCGTCAGCAAAACGTCTTTCGGCTAGATAGTCAGTCAGCCATTTAGTCGTTCGGCTAATTCTACGTTCGGCCGATGCCCATTCTGCGAGTTGGCTTTCAGCCAGACATCAGTCGGCTAAATGTCTTTTGGCAAGTAGACCGTGTGCTGTTGATTCAGTGCTATATTTTGTATTATAGTTTATGTTTAAGGCCTATATAAGTATATTGAAGATTTATATAAGTGCATTTGTATGTTTTAAGGTTCTATATGTCGAACGATTCAAGTTGTATTCCCGTGCAACGCTCACCACTTTCTCATGCGCATCAAGCTTCTTTATTATTACCACTTTCGTTTCAAATGAAATGGTTTGCCTCTTCCTTGCACCTCCCTCACTAGAAGCCTTTCGTTTTTCACCAGCCGTATTGAATAATGGGTGCACAAGATATTTAATGATAAAAATTATAAAGGTTATTTGCGCACTGGAGATACGTCCACGCACTTCCGCACAGCTACGAGGAAGGTGGGTGCTGGGTGAGCTGAGCTCTCAAAGCGCCAGGCGTCGGTATGAGCGGCAGAAAGAAACACTACTCGGAAAAAGACGCGCAATACAAACTCTTACTTCCGAACATTTTTCGACATTAATGCAATGCGCAGACATGTTCGTATGTACCGTTTTTCATAACTCGAATGTTCGTAAGTAGGGGAGCATCTGTACTCATCCCGACTTACACCACTTCAACCTGCTGCCCTCTGGCAGGTGCTTCCGGACCATAACAGGCAAAAGAAATTGACTCGGGGACACCTGTTTTGACTATTTTGTTTCAATTAGATTAGAACTTTATTTCATTTTGGGAAATTTCTTTGCTTGCAGAAGCAAGACAGACACAAGACACACAAGACATTCTAGACCTAGGTAAAAAAAAATCTGTGTACATGTGTACATGTGTACATGTGTACATGTGGACATGTGTACATGTGTACATGTGGACATGTGTACATGTGTACATGTGGACATGTGTACATGTGGACATGTGTACATGTGGACATGTGTACAAGTGTACATGTGTACAAGTGTACAAGTGTACAAGTGTACAAGTGTACAAGTGTACAAGTGTACATGTGTACATGTGTACAAGTGTACAAGTGTACAAGTGTACAAGTGTACAAGTGTACAAGTGTACAAGTGTACAAGTGTACAAGTGTACAAGTGTACAAGTGTACAAGTGTACAAGTGTACAAGTGTACAAGTGTACAAGTGTACAAGTGTACAAGTGTACAAGTGTACAAGTGTACAAGTGTACAAGTGTACAAGTGTACAAGTGTACAAGTGTACAAGTGTACAAGTGTACAAGTGTACAAGTGTACAAGTGTACAAGTGTACAAGTGTACAAGTGTACAAGTGTACAAGTGTACAAGTGTACAAGTGTACAAGTGTACAAGTGTACAAGTGTACAAGTGTACAAGTGTACAAGTGTACAAGTGTACAAGTGTACAAGTGTACAAGTGTACAAGTGTACAAGTGTACAAGTGTACAAGTGTACACGTGTACACGTGTACACGTGTACATGTGTATCTGTCTCTCTCTCTCCCTCTCTCCCTCTCACCCTCTCTCCCTCTCTCCCTCTCTCCCTCTCTCCCCCTCTCCCCCTCTCTCCCCCCCCTCCCTCTCTCCCTCTCTCCCCCTCTCCCCCCCCTCCCTCTCCCCCTCTCCCTCCCTCTCTCTCTCTCCCTCGCCGGATTCGCTCGCTCTCAAAATTATAATCTTGAGAGAGAAAGAGTTTACTGTTGAAAGCGATCAACCAGGTAATATCTCGCTCTCAAAATTATAATGGACCGTCGACCAAACGTCCGTCGACCAAACGGGTACCTACCACTGTAGATAGATATTGAAAGCAATAGAAATAAATCCCCATTCTTGTTAGCTGTCTCAGGATCTCATCATTTTAACCTCACTGTTGGATGACTAGACAACAGGGTGTTGAGTTGGTTTCACTTGAATACAAGCTAAATAAAAACAATTTGTGTATGTGTGTTTATGAGGAGCTGTGCTGTGATCGGTTGTGGTTATGTCACACCCTGAATATTACATTTGAGCTGTCTTGATTTCTAATCACCACTTCTACTCTCGCCCTTGCCCTACTCTAGGTAAGGATGTGCATATTTTTCGCAGTCAGTCACTTCGTTCAGTGTATAGTCACAAGCTTGATAATGTGCACAAGCCTAAGAGTGGGCACCAAAACCTTCAGGCAGGTAAGAAACATTCCACCTGCATTGGATATTTTACTATAATGTCATCTGCTAGTATTTCAATGAGAGAGAAATATTAGCTTTTGTGTTAATGTAAGATGTATTGTTGATTCCTTGATATTTTTCCCCTTGCTCAAATTTAGTTAAGATTCATTTTTGACACTTTGTCTACTTTTTTTCTTTTTATTTGACTTTGCTTTTACTCAAATTGTAAGACTACAAAATTCATATTTAAAGAAATCTCCAGATTTCTTTTCCTCCAGATGTATTTTGTATGTGAAGGTTTGTGCAGATGCTCTGTAACAATACATGAATCACCCTTCACAAATCTCAGAAACATGACAGCGTGGAATGTTAGAATGATATGCACATTTTCCACTGTTTGTATACAGCAGCATTTGCATTAAAACAACTGCTGAATTTTAGTGTAAATAATACATATGTTGATAAGAAGTGGAGTCTTCATTGTGTATTTCAATAAGTTGTATTTGTCAGTATACTTGAATGCAAACAATATGGTCATCTTGCTATCCACGGGAATTGTTTTTACAGGAATTTAACGGCACTGCAGCTGTCAACGGCAAATTTGGACGGTAAGTGATGGGTGAGAAGAGGACGAATGTTGTGCTGCCTGAAAAATGGACCAATATAGTTTTGCAAACTCTCTGCTCCAGGTGGTGTGGTGAAAGATCTGAAATACAAATTCAGGAACAGGAAATAGGTTTATTACCGGACTGTGAACACGCTCACAGTCTGTCCCCCTCGCAACTCTCTCTGAATGAAGAGTGGCTCCGTCTTTATATAGAAAAACGGTGATATTTCTAAGACAGCGATATAGAACAAAGTTTATGTAAACAAAACTTTGGGCTAATATGGTTAGACATTTGCAGGTTTAAGTTGTAAGCAAACTATTTTTATAGCTCACCCAAACTGCACATGGCGCAATTCGAACAAACAATTCCAAAGCAAGTTGGCCACATATTGATTGGATAGATCAGTGTTTTTCAACCTTTTTTACATTGGAAAAATTTGTGGCACACCACTAACCAAAGATTTTACAAAATGACACTCTGTATAGTATATTTAATTACAATATAATTTCTCAATTTATTTATACTCAGTCAGTGTGAAACCTGGGCCTGTTTAGATGAACACAAAGCCGATATCCTGGCAGGAATAGTAGAAAGACACACACGAAGCTCTTCTTCAACAGCTCTCAGTCTCTCTCTGTTTTTAGTTTTTATAGCAGTTAGGCTTGAAAAGCTCAGCTCACACAGATATGTTGTGGAAAATGGGAGCAATGTCAGAACAGCTTTGTTGGCCAGAATGGGGAACTCCTTGGCAGCAGTCAACCAAAAACTGTCCAAAGGAAGATCAGCAAATCTTAGTTTTAAACCACGATCCTGTCTCAGTTCAGTTAGTTCCTCCTGCTCTTGTAAAGTCATGTCCTTTCGAACAACTGATGCCGAGCTGTATGGGTCCCTAACCCAGTCAAAGCATTCAGTGGAGGCTGAAGAGAAATAAAATGACAACTTCTCCTCAAGACTTTTCAAATGTTTACCTATTACCTCAGACAGTGCAGCAGTGTTGCTTTGCTGTTTGTCTGTGAGTGGGAACATCTCCAGGTTGGCACGTTGCACATGTTGTTGCCAGAGGTGCACCTTTAAACGGAATCCATTTATTTTATCTGTGCTTGTAAGCAGGTTTTCATTTCGGCCCTGCATCCTTGTGTTCAGTTCATTAAGATGATGAAATATATCAGCCAGGTATGCCAACTTTGCGCACCACTCATCACTTGCAAACTGATTTGAGTAATCAGACCTCTCATTTGTCAGAAACATTTTAAGTTCCTCTCGCAGCTCATACACACGGGTCAGCACCTTACCGCGCGACAACCATCGGACCTCCGTATGGAGCAATAAGGCTTTATGCTCCGCTCCCATTTCCTCACACAGAGATGCGAATATACGGCTTTTCAGAGGTCGTGTCTTCACAAAGTTCACCATGCGCACCACATCGTCCAACACAGGAACCAGTTCTACTGGTAAAGTCTTCGCAACGAGGGCCTCACGGTGCAAAAAACAGTGCGTAATAATCAGATCTGGGTTTCTTTCCTTCACTCTACTCACGAAGCCTTTGGTGCGCCCGACCATGGCTGCAGCTCCATCAGTGCACACACTTGTGCAGTTTTCCCACGTAAGTCCTCCCTGGTCAAGATATTCCGATGTGACCCGAAAAATTTCCTCTCCAGTTGTTTTTTCTGGCAGTGTCTTGCAAAATAGGAAGTTTTCTCTAATGGCATCACCATCCACAAAACGCACATTGGCCAAGAGCTGAGAATGTCCACTAATATCCGTAGACTCGTCAACTTGCAACGCAAATTTCCTACTGATGCGTATCTTTTCCAAAACATGGCTTTCGATGTCTGTAGACATGTCATCAATACGCCTGGCAATTGTGTTATCAGAGAGCGGGACTTTATCTATGTCTTTAGCCGCACCAGGGCCGAGCATCTCGTTGACAATGGCTTTACAGGCAGGTAGTATTAATGTCTCTGCCACAGTGTGCGGCTTTTTTGATTTAGCAACAAGTTCGGCGACTAGGTAACTAGCTTTGAGCGCTTTCTCATTTACCTTTGTGGTTTTTCTCATAAACGTTGCCTGTTTCTCTGTGTTTACATGCAGGCGAACAAAATAGTCTATCGGCTTGTTTTGAAGCGACGGGTGTTTCGTTTGGAGATGGCGTTTAAGCTTGCTTGGCACCATGGCGCTGTTGGATAGCTTCTCGCCACACACCAGGCATAACGGAATAGGTGTCGTCTCATCCCCGGTGAAAGTAAATCCAAACGAAAGATAGCTTTTACTATATTGCCTTGAGCTCACCGTCTTTGCTTTGTTTTCTCCACCACTCATACTAGGGCCTTTATCCGGGTCAGAATCTTGTCCAGGGCGCAGTTCGGAGTTTGCAGTTGTCCTTTTTAAAAACTTCTCCATGACTGTCACCACGGTGCATCACTAATTTTCTTGGCGGAACGTGTCAATCAACTACGTGTTGCCACACGGACAAATATTACATTACGCTGCCAGCCTTTGCAGCACGGACATTGGACAATGACATCATATTTGCAGAAATCTATTAATAAATGTTAATTTAAAAAAAAGGATATTGGATAATTTCTCACGGCACACCTGAGGATCTCTCACGGCACACTAGTGTGCCGCGGCACAGTGGTTGAAAATCACTGGGATAGATTATGGCACTATACAAGCAAACAATTGCAAACCCTGTTAGCCAGCCTATCTTACATTTCGCAATGTGAACAAACAATTGCAAGGCCAGCTAGTTAGCCTATCTTACATTCCAATGTCTTAAAAAAAAAATTGTAAAACCAGTTTGGCCACATAGCAAGACATGAACAAACAATTATTAAGCCAGTTGGCCAGTCTGTCCCACAATTCCCTCTTTTTGTGAGTATAAAAAAATGGAAATTTAATTGTTACCGACGCTACTTTTTAATTAAATTCTTCACAAATGAAGTTTAGACCGACCAGAAAGGGGCAAAAAACGTCATGCAGTTGAGGGAAAATTCCTCTCTTGACCTCCCGCTTTTGACGATCGCCTGGTGTCTCAGAATAGGAAAGACATATTAATCAGTGTCAGACAGTAGCACAACATCAAGGTCTGATTGGGATATGGGTTGTTGCATGTGTATACGAATTAACATTAGCTGCGTTTACACAATCATGGTATGTTCGACTGGCATTAATGGTACGTTTGTTCAAAGCTGAGAAGCAGGGTAAACAACAGGTTAGGATAACAAGCACAAGAGCAATAACAGTTATGACCGGTACAAAGGCTTTCAAAAGAGTGTGTCCATGAGCCTGAGAGGAACCAGTCGAGCCATCCCCGCTGTGGAACCGGATCTCCGGTCACAGCGCTCTGCATGATCCTCATAGCCTGCTGGGCATCATGGACAAAGCAGGACACGTCGGCAAGGATGAAAGCGCAGCACGAGTCTCCCACCACGGCACACACACCCTCCCGCTGGGCGGCCACTCTGTCAAGAGCAGGGCGGCCCTGGAAATTCACCTGGACAATGGCGGCTACCTGGGCCTCTCGGCCTTGCTGCAGCCGGACTGACGCGCCGACACAGGCCTGGAACCTGCAGTGAATTGTCTTGCCACTCCAACTCAGGGGGACATAGCCATTAGGTTTTTGGAGGAGACTGACCAGGGTTTGTGTTTGAGGGGTACATCCGAGCCCCACAAAGGATCATGGTCGCGAGCTCCAACACTCGTTCATCAGCTTTGACGGTGGTGGCCAACTTGGTGAAGTTAGCAGTCAAAATCACATGGTGAGCTCTGTCCCCACGTGGAGATGACCAGCACTTTCTTTTCATCACCTTGAAGAGTACCAGGTTGCATGGGGACCGGACCTGTGTGGGAGACCGAGAAGATGTCGGCAGATCATTCGCATTTATCACAGTTCTTTCTTGGAACATTTTGCATAAGCACTGAGTGAGGGAATCTGTTTCACCAGTCTCCTCCACCACCAGTCTGAGTCTTACTGTTCCATTGGTTCTTTCAACAGTCCAGCACTTTTGGAGCAGCAGGCGCAATGATACCTCAGGTTGATTCCAAGATGCCGTCCAATAGTTTGGATCATGCGGCTCACAAAGGGAGCACCACCATCACTCCAAATGACTTGTGGTATTCCTTTGCTTGGAATGATCCTTTTGCATATGGCTTTTGCGACTGCCTTGTCGTCCGCTTTCTTGGACCCAACCCACTTGGATTCAACCCACTTGGTCAATGACTACCAGACAGTACCTGGGTTACAGTATATGCCACCTTGGTTCAGCTCGATGAAATCCATGTTCAGAAACTGAAAACAGTTCCTGCAACATTTTTTAAAGTAGGTTTGAGACCTCTGGGACTATACTATCCTTCCCATTGAGACATGGCTCCTCCCATGGATCCATTTTGACAATACTTCAAACAATGATCGTGGAACGCATTGCTTGTGTGCATAGAAGCCGTTCTTGTGTTGGGTGGCTCCTTCGGTTTCCCATTGTAGTTTCTCTCTTCTGGTCGTTTATTTTATCCCTTTGTAAGAAGGTTTAGTCTCAATTGAAACAATTTCACTTTTTTTGCATATGGAGACAATAAAACTAATATAAAAGATTTCCCTATAGTTTTATCACTTTACGTGCTGAACAATAATCTTTCTAATCAATATTGGAGTGATTGCCGTTTTGTTTTATTACGTCAGAAAGTTTATATCACTAGTCTCCTCAAACGTTTCAACTGAGAGAACCTTTTTACAGTGCAAAAGGTGGATCCACATCCCCCTCTCGGCTATTTTCACGTCTGTTGGTTAGTCAGCAATGCTTGGTATGGACGTTCCCACTTTAAGGCACCACCTGGCACCACCGATGGTCCGTTTCCTGTTGAGAAGCCCTCTACTAACCCAAATTCAATGCATTTCCTTAGTTTTCATTTTTTCTTTTTCATTGCCCTCACATTTAATTTCGCTGAGCAGATTATTTGTTCCTTCACTTCAAGTTTGACAATTTGAGTACTGCTGCTGCATTTTCACCAACATTTTTCATTTGATGAAATGTTTTTTTTCCCATAATTTGTTACCACCATCCCTGAAAAAGGGCTTATAGGCGATTCCATAAATCGATTTTAAATTTCTAAATCATTTTCACCCTAATATCTGATCAATTGACTATTTCTCGGTGGTCAACACAAGAAGACTATTAATGACTATTAGAATATTAATTATATTATTACTTCCTATGGCAACTGACTTGTCTCACCCCCACCAAGACGATGTTCACCTAATATAAGAGCCATTTTCTGTAGCAACACTCGCACAGCAGCACACAATATAGTTTAACTCCACTCCACTCACCAAGTGAACTCTCTGCATACCTTCAGTTGCTTTTCCCACACTTCATGGAGACAGAAATCAAAGGGTAAACTCACAATCTTTCTCATTCCAAACCTGCCCTGGTAAAAAGAGACCCGTCACCAGATCACCGCAGCAGCGAGGGAATGTACGTCGGGTTGACCATTTCAATGGAGGAATGGAGGATGTTGTCAACAGTCTTTGTTTTGCCCTTCGTCATGCAATCCGTAATATAATTAATATTCTAATAGTCATTAATATGACCCACGCCAAATCATATTTCATCCGCTCAGGGAAATTATGCCTATCTTAAGTCGATTATTTTATCTAAACCAGCCAGGTACAATTCACTTAATTATTTGGATGAATGCCATTTCTGCATAGTTCTTTTCATGTTTGATATCATTAACAATCAAATAATTCTTAATACTTAAGGTCTAATTCACAAATCACCCCCATTTTGCTAACCCACCCAAGGATAGCTAAAATTACTGACTGAGTTCCTATGGCAACTGACTTGTCTCACCCCCACCAAGACGATGTTCACCTAATATAAGAGCCACTTTCTGTAGCAACACTCACATAGCAGCCCACAAAATACTTTAACTCCACTCCACTCACCAAGTAAACTCTCTGCACACCTTCAGTTGCTTTCCCCACACTTTATTTTCTCTGCATTTGCAATCTTTTCTCCATGCTTACAAAACTATTTTCTATTCACTTACTGAAATATTTTCTTCAACAATTCCCCTTCTACGGTCATCAAACCCTTCACATCCCTAAAATTGGGAAAGAAACCATGCCTCTCTACCCATTGCAGCAAACAGGCAACACCCCACACTACGCATCCGCACATACCCCACATCCGTAACCCTCCGATCTCCATTCTGCAGTCTGGCAACAAACCCACCTCACTCTAACAGCGGAGAACCGTTCAGCGTGGTGTCCTTTGCAACTCCATCTGAATGAACAATGGGTCCGTCTTTATATAGGAAAACTGTATTATTTCTAAGACAACGATGTGGGGGAGACAAAGTTGGAAACCTTCTTGAGGTGTCTCCTGAGAGGCCGCTCGCCGCGGTCTGCGAATTCCAACAAATACCACTCAGAGCTGCCAACAAGGAACGTGGCACCCTACATTTTTCATCCAGCCGGAGATATTCGACTGCCCCTAACCTCCGACTACCCCCCGGATGAACTAATCCGCGTTCCAGCGGCAGCTCTAGCGCTGTCTGAGGGTAATCCTCAGGCGCTTGAAGTGACTTAACAACAACAATGTGGGACAGTTTATGTGAACAAAACTTTGGGCTAATATGGTTAGAAATTTGCAGAGCAAAGTTGTATGCAAACAAAATATTTTTATAGCTCACACAAACTGCTGCAGCCTATCTAACATTGCGCAATTCGAACAAACAATTCCAAAGCGAGTTGGCCACATCATACAATATAAGCAAACAATTGCAAACCCTGTTAGCCGGCCTATCTTACATTTTGCGATGTGAACAAACAATTGCAAGGCCAGCTAGTTAGCCTATCCTACTTTCCACTGTCTTAACAAACAATTGTAAAACCAGTTTGGCCACATGGCTTGACATGTACAAACAATTATTAAGCTAGTTGGCCAGTCTATCCCACAATGGTTGTCATTCGGGACATGGCAAAGGTGTTCCTTCAAGTACATGTTAAACTGGGAGTACAGTAATACCTTGACATACAACTGCCCCGACATACGAGGAATTTGAGATACGAGTAAAATTTTCAACAAATATTTATCTTGAGATACGAGACAAATTTTGACATACGAGCAGACAGCGGATGCGAGAGGCTGCTCATAAGAACATCATGGGCACTGTCTTTCTGTTCGCAACTCCCGCGTGTATTGGCTCTACAGGCACCGGGCGAAGCGTTGCATTTTTTAGAATTTCAGAATTAAGTTTAGTGTGAGGTTAGATTAAACTTATTTTTGAGTGTATCTCCATCGTAATCCAAGTTCATTTAAATTTGTTTATGTTATATTACGAGTGTGTTGCTGTGCAAAAAAAGTTTCCTTCCCTCTCTCCCCCTCTGTTTGTCTCTCTCTCCCCTCCACGAAATCTGTCTAATTTTAATACTATTAAACATGTTTCAGTAATATTAAACCACTATTTATTTGTTACTTTGTTAATATATGGCGAATTAGATAGAAGAAGTAAAAATGTTTTTTCCAATCCAATATCCTGTTTTTTGGTGTTTTTTTCAGAAGGTTGGTATGAATTTATTAGATTTATGTTCATTTCTATGGAAAACTTTCAATTAAATTGACATGCGAGCTCAGTCCTGGAACAAATTAAGCTCATATCTCGAGGTGCAACTGTGCTGGCAACCGGCTTTTGAGGTTCCCTAAATGTCCAATGTATACCGAAACGTTACAGTGCTCGGCCGCTTCCGGCTCTGCGTCAATTACGACGAGACTAGTGGTAACTTTGTTACCCCACTTTTCCAGATCATATGTTACCCTGGACCAGGAACTCTGTTACCCTGACATATTAAGTATGCACTGAGTTACCCTGACATGTTGAGTATGAACTGTGTTACCCTGTCGTGTTAAGTAGGAACTATGTTACCCTGGCGTATTAAGTCGGAACTGTGTCACCCGACTTGGTGGGTTCCTTGTTACCCCACCTTTGCAGGTCCAATATTACCCTAGGTCAGGAACTGTTACCCTGACATTAGTAGGAATTCCGTTACCCTACTGGTCAACAATACAATTCTCAATTCAATAAACAATAAAATCTAGATAAAAGGAAACAATTGTACTATATGTCTCCCAAACTATAACTATAGCAACATTCGTGAATCACTCAAACAGGTTTCTGCTTACTTTTTTTTGTTCGGGCACCTGGGAGACCAGTCCAACTGAATTTTTGTCCTCTCTGTCCTTCTGGTTTGAAGTCTCTTTTGGTCACTTCCGGGATCACCATTTAAAGGAACTATGTTTTTTAAATCAACTATTCACCCCGCAATTCTTAAAGTTACATGCATTTGTTTCCAGACACGACGCATTCTAATCTAAACAATTTATTGTCTAAGAAAGAAAAGTCACAAAACAGCGCGCTGGAGGAAATTCTATTCGATCCTTGTCCTCGCAAATATTTGATAGAATGCTGAAGTCTCTCTCCTGCAATCGCCATTATACAACGTGAGGACAAAGGAAAGGCTAATCCTCGCCCGTCCTGTCAGCCATCCCTCAACTCGTGTTCATCGTCCAGGGCGGATAAGGGAGTCTCCTGCCTCCTGCTTGTAGTCATTTTGCTGGCAGGTTCATCCTGTGTTTGTATTATCGCCACATTTTTATGGTCTCTTTCTGCCCGATTCCCTGCTTGGGAAACCAGACACCGCTCATCTGAAAGTTAAGATTTTTATTGTTTATGTTCTATTTTCCATTTACTTATTAGAACATCACTCAAGTTCCGATCATCGGGGCCGTTATTCTCAATCAGACCCCTCCAGGTCTCAGTGTTATTGCCCACATACGCATATAAGTCCCCTAGCATAACGAGGTAATCCACACTCTCCAGTAAACTTTCTAAGGATTCCAAAAACGTTGAGTATTTTGAGCTGCCATTTGGTCCATACGTGCAGCAAACATCAGTCAAGGAAGGCGGAGGGATGCTACCCTCTCGTCTACCACGGTGAACCCCAATTTACAGGCACTGAGCCGTAGGGCAATAAGTATGCCCACGTCTGCTTGGCGCCCGTCAACGTGAACAACTCCAGAGTGGAAGTGTCCAACCATCCTTGGAGGAGTGGTACCAGAACCCAAGCTGTGCATAGAGGTGAGCTGGAACTTTTGAACTTCCCGCACTAGCTCAAGCTCTTTCCTGACCAGAGAAGTGACATTCCACATCCCAAGAGCCAATTTCCGTAGCCAGGATACATTTGAATAGAACAGAAATTATTCCAATACATACTGATTTTATTCATGTTTACGAGGAAAAAACAGATATTGCTGCCATTCCTGTTTGCGAGACCTGCTTTTGGGAGATTTTACTTTCAGAGAGGAAGCACACTTCCTTTTCACTGAACACTAACATTTGTAATAATGCACACTCCATGTTGTAAGGCTGGAGGCAGCCGATTAGGGTGAATCAGGGATGTAGGTTTTCGGAGAAGTTGAGATCCAACAGAGGTTGTTGTTGCTTGTGTTTTTTTCTTTGTATGCATGGTATGCCAATGAATAGTTTGAGCTAAGTTTTGCCCCAATACGTTTTTCCGCTTCCCTGCACGCTGACCTTATTTGTTCTGAAAACAGCATTTTTGGGAAATACCGGTTTGAAGTGTTATTGATTGTCGATTTGTGGTTCTGTCAACAAACAAAAAAACAACTGTAAAATTTGGCACAGACCTTCTGAACGGCCGGATTCAAAACCCTGACAGTTTTTGTTGAAATCCAGCAGATTGTATATTTGCAATCAGATCGTATTGTTTTTTTTATATTTCATTGTTTTTTTTATGCTGTTAAGAGACTTATGATCTTTAAACTCCGGGTTAACACCCCTGACGGCAGATTGCGAATGTGTGTTGAATTTGGTGTCAATCGGATAATTTTTTTGGAAACCCGATTTTTTTCAATTACCGTATTTTCACACCTATGAAACGCACCATGTGACAGGGCACAGTCTCATTTTCGGGTATATATTCTTTTTTTTGTCAATACATAGAACACTTATTTTGAAAAAGTGCTAGCATGACACCAGGCTAGCGTGTGTTATTCTAGCCGACAGCATACCTATTATATGCTAGCCGCTAGCAGATGTTATGCTAGCCGCTAGCAGATGTTATGCTAGCCGGTAGCGGATGGTATACTAGCCGCTAGCGGATGGTATGCTAGCCACTAGCGTATGTTATGTTATCCACTAGCGTATGTTATGCTAGCAGCTAGCATATTTTAGGCTAGCCGCTATCGTGTTTTTTAAAGACAGCATGAGCAAAACTAAGCTTGATCATGCTTTATTGAGGTAAAAGGTTCATTTATATAAACAGTTGGGAGTTTAACATCCTAGGCTCCACTATCAATCAGAGTTGTGTATTCTGGGAACTTCCGGCAGCTTTGGCGTTAGCTCGAACAACAGTGCTGGCTTACACTTGAGCCCAGTCATCCACAAACCATTGTAACTCGCGACATGGATGACTGCTAAGCCTTTGATTCTCCTCGCTGTTATATCGGCATTCATTACAAATCGTCATGTAACTTGTGTGTCGCTGCCTGCCTGAACTACTATGTTGGCCATCTGTTAGCAATCTGTTAGGAATCCGCTTGTAATCTGGTAGCAATCCGCTAGCAATCCGCAAGCAATCCGCTAGCAATCCGCTAGCAATCCGCTAGCAATCCGCTAGCAATCCGCTAGCAATCCGCTAGCAATCCGCTAGCAATCTGCAACCAATCCGTTAGCAATCCATTAGCAAAGCGGTTAAATTGTGTTCCATCCATAGATTCAGTCCATTTTCCAAGCGTTCACACCCCCATTCTGTTTCCATTAACGTCAGGCATTTCCTCTGTTTAGCTCTAATATGCTGTTTCTTTGAGTATTGAGTTTTTTTTAGGGTTAAAAGCGCCGTCAGAAAGTCAGACACCTTGCCCCTACCGTGGGATATTTTGGATGGATTTACCACAATGCTTGGTTGCCCATTCCTCCATGCAGATCCTCACAAGAGCAGTGATGTTTTGGGGCTGTCGTTCGGCAAGAAGGACTTTCAACTCCCTCCACAGATTTTCTATGGGGTTGAGTTCTAGAGACTTGCTTGGCAACTCCAGGACCTTGAAATTCTTCTTACGAAACCACTTCTTTGTTGCCCTGGCTGTGTGTTTGGGATCATTGTCATGAAAATAAAAATCAGACATAGGCATTGTCGTCATCATTGACTTGACAAAAAGCCTAGTAGTCATCATACCCTCAGCAGCGTATGACGAAATTGTATAGTGCTTCTCCACGAGTTCGTCTTCCCAGGCAAGACACATTTATGACATTTATTTATGACATATTCATACTTGTTAGCTCTCCGCCGTGAGCGCCATCAATCCGGCGACTGCAAGTTAACTCACCGATGCCAACAAGCATAAGATGGATCACTTACCTCTCACAGTCTTCTTACCTACCCTCCCTTTATTCAGCCTGTGGAAGGCAGATCCACGCCAAATGAACTTCCTGTTACTTCATTGCGACTTAATTTCATAGAAGGGATTTGTGTTGTCATCACGTCACGTGTTGCTGCAGGTTCAGAGTCCTGACGGCTGTTGGGAAAAAGCTGAGACTGTTTGTCCGTGCTTTGTAGGACCTGTAGTGTCTGCCAGATGGAAGCAACTGGAACAGGCCGTGTCCAGGATGGTATGGGTCCCCAACAATGGACCCGGCTCTTCTGAGGGGTTGGCAATGTCTTCTAGTGATAGCAGAGAGGAGCCGACGGTGTTCTGGGCAGTGTTAATCACCCTCTGCATGGCTTTTTTGGCTGCTGCCGTGCTTCCGGCATACCACACTGTAATGCCGTAAGTCAGGATGCTCTCCACAGTGGCTCTGTAGAAGGTTGCCAGGAGCTTGGTGTCCACTTTGTCCCTTCTCAGTACCCTGAGAAAGTGGAGTCGTTTCTGGGCCTTTTTCACTACCACCGTAGTGTTTGTAGACCAGGAGAGCCTATCCGTGACATGGACTCCCAGAAATTTGAAGGATTGGACCCTGTCTACTCATACTCCGTTAATAAGGAGTGGGGCCAGGTCTGTGCTGCGCTTGCGAAAGTCCAGGATTATTTCTTTAGTGTTTGTGGTATTTAGTGTAAGATTGTTCGCCGAGCACCAAAAAGACAGTTTGTCGACCTCGTCTCTGTAAACCGACTCATCCCCACCTGAGATGAGTCCGATCACAGTGGTGTCATCGGCGAATTTGATGATGGAGTTTGACTGGTGGGCTGGTGTGCAGTCGTATGTGTACAGGGAGTACAGGAGAGGACTCAGTACACAGCCTTGTGGTGAGCCAGTGTTCAGTGTAATGGAGGAAGAGAGGTATGGGCCCATTCTGACAGTTCGTGGTCGGCCAGTCAAGAAGTTCTTTATCCAGCAGCAGATTGAAGAGGATAGTCCAAGGTGGTAGAGTTTGTCCTTCAGAATGTTCGGCTTAATAGTGTTAAAGGCTGAGCTATAGTCAATGAAAAGCATCCTCACATAGTTCCCCTGGTGGTCCAGGTGGCTCAGTGCTGTGTGTAGAGCCACGGCGATAGCATCCTCAATGGACCTGTTTTCTCTATAAGCAAACTGGTGAGGGTCAACTGAGGGGGGGGGATTGTATTTCTGATGTGTCGGGCCACCAACTTTTCAAAGCACTTCATGATCACAGGCGTGAGAGCAACAGGCCTATAATTGTTCAAGCTGTCGATGGTTGGCTTTATGGGGACAGGAATGATGGTGGCAGATTTCAGGCAGGCAGGAAAGATGGATTGTTGCAAGGACCGATTGAAAATGTCCACAAAGACTCCTGCCAGCTCTTCAGCACAGGCTTTGAGCACCTTGCCAGGTATTCCGTCTGGACCAGCAGCCTTCCTGGTGTTCACAGACTGCATTTCCATTCTCACTTCCTGTTCCAGAAACTCCAGTGTATTGTCGCAGGGTGGTGGTGGGAGTGTTGACACTGAGTCTGATTTGTCAGTTTCAAAGCGGGCAAAGAAATGGTTCAGTTCCTCCGCTAGTGAGGCATTCGCGTTTACAGACATAGAATTGTTCTTGTAGTTAATGATATGTCGTATTCCCTGCCACATCTTCTTTGGGTTATTTTCTTTGAAGTGCTCCTTGATTTTCTTAGTATATGCTGCCTTGGCCTTCTTTATGCCTCTTTTCAGCTCTGCTCTGGCAGCTCTATACTTTCTCTTGTCCCCCGATCTGTAGGCGGTGTTACGGCATTTGATAAGTGCTTGTGTCTCTTTGGTCATCCAGGGTTTTTGGTTAGGGAAAACCCGTATCAGTTTGTCTGTAGTAACGTTGTCAATGCAGTTTCTGATGTAGGAGAGTAAAGTTTCTGTATAGTCCAGGAGGTCGTTGTGTTCGAAAAGTTCCCAGTTGGTGCGGGAAAAGCAGTCCTGCAGCTTAGAAAGAGCGTTCTCGGGCCAATTTTTTATTGTCTTTATTTTTGGCCTTGTCTGCGTTCGAAGTGTGGTGTACGCAGGGGTTAGACATATGCAGAGATGGTCTGATCCAGCTAGATGTGGGAGAGGAGCTGCTTTATAGGCATGTTTGATGTTCGAGTAGACATGGTCGAGAATTTTGTCTTGTCTTGTATTGCATTTGACATATTGGATAAACTTGGGTAGAACAGTCTTTAAACATGCTTTGTTGAAGTCACCAGCGACAATAAAGACTCCATCAGGGTGGTCGAGCTGTTGTTTATTTACAGCCGTTAGCAGTAGGTCGAGAGCTGTGTTGACGTTAGCATTTGGAGGTATGTAGATAGCCGTTACTATGACGACCGTTAGCTCCCTCGGTAGATAATATGGCCTGCATCGTATTGCCAATAGCTCCAAATCCGGATAACAGTGAGTGTCAATCATCTTGCAGTCACAGCACCATTCGTTGTGTATGTACATGCATAGTCCACCGCCTTTGCTTTTTCCTGTTCTAGTCATGCTGAAAGACTAGCCACGTCACATTTTTAATGTCCTTGTTGATGGAAGATTTTCACACAAAAATCTCGATACATGGCCCCATTCATTCTTTCCTTTACACAGATCAATTTTCCTTGTCCCTTTGCAGAAAAACAACCCAAAGCATGATGTTTCCACCCCCATGCTTCCCAGTGGGTATGGTATTCTTCGAATACAATTCAGTATTTCTCCTCCAAACACAATAACATGTTTTTCCACCATTAAGTTCTATTTTGGTTTCATCTGACCATAACATATTCTCTCTGTCCTCTTCTGGATCATCCAAATGCTCTCTAGTGAACCGAAGACATGCCTGTATGTTTAGTGGCTTCAGCAGGGGGACACGTCTGGCATAGCAGGATTTGAGTCTCTGGCAGCACATTGTGTTATTGATAGTAGCCTTTGTTAATGTGGTCCCAGCTCTGTACCGTTAATGAGTTAAAACAAATGCTATTAATACAGGTTGCGAGTGGAGACATCGTTAGACCTCATTAGAAGAAGTTATTATTATTACATATTTTCCACTCTAATTTGGAAATACAATCTTTAAAAATCAAACAGTGACTTTCATCTTTTCTTCCCCACATTCTGTCTCATGGTTGAGGTTTACCAATGTTGACTATTACAGGCCTCTCTAATCTTTTCAAGTGGAAGTAGTTGCACAATTGGTGGGTGACTAAATATGTATTTGCCCCACTGTGTAACATTGAAAGTCCTGACCCTCTGCAGTTTGGTTAAGCCGCTGACTTATTTGTTTTATCAACAGTGTGAAAATTATTCATTTTGAATACTGGATTTTGGAAAATAGTCATTTTTCATTACCCACTAAATGCGGTATCCATTACATTCTTAGAAAATAATGTGTATCTTTTAGATTGGTTGTGTTGTTCCATGTGAAGAAAATAACCCTTTATAGCTAGCTCTTCATTTTATCTACATCCTATATGGTCATTTTGGCTCCTTTTCCCCCTTCTGCCTTTCCTTCATTCCTGTTATTCACTTGCTCTCCCCCTTTAGTTGAATCAACCTCAGGTGAAGAGTGGTCAGCATGGAGTTTGTGTTCTGCTACATGCGGGGATGGCTGGCAGAGTCGTACTCGTTTCTGTGTCTCTTCCTCTTACAGTACCCAATGTAGTGGGCCCCTACAAGAGCAAAGAACTTGCAACCCTGTAGTTTGTCCAGGTAAATTCCCTTCCCCACTCAATCTGGTCAACTCGTTACAACCGTCAGGCCATCCGGTTGGTACTTGCTCACCTATTCAAGTAAACCTGATTTGTTACATAGAAATTGATACCTTTTTGGCATGAAGATATATGAAATATGATTAAACACAGAATATTAATACATTTTCAAGATAATTTGAAACAGAACTTGAATTCGACAGTAATAAAATGGGTGCTGCTATATGCAAACCATACTTTTGCTTCTCCTATTTTCAGTGGCCGGTGCTTGGGATGAATGGTCACCATGGAGTTTATGTTCGTCAACATGTGGCA